>NC_089215.1:16593641-16831141 GCF_963930695.1 Labrus bergylta | reverse complement strand
AGTGAATTGTAGAATCTGCAGTGAAATAAGGGGGGTAAGCATTATGAGTTTTTTTCCAAGTATTTCTTTCCTCCCTTTTTAAAACAATTAATGCTGGCTTTATCCACTGACACTAGCATCCAATTTTCCCATCTTTTTCGGTTAGGTCACAGTAACAGCAGCCATCCTCACAGCGACGGTGGCTCAGTTCGTAGAGTCGTTTGTCTCTCAATCAGAAGGTTGGGGGTTCAATCCCCAGGTCCTGCTTTGTTGGTGGTGTAAATTTGTATGCATTGAATTAGTTAATACTGATGGACACTTTACATAGCAACCTCTGCCATCAGTGTGTGAATGGGTAGGTGGGACACGTGGTGTAAAAGTGCTTCGAGTAGTCAGAAGTCTACAAAAGAGCTATGCAAACTCAAGCCCATTTCCCATCCTTGAATACCCTTCCAAATTTATTGTCTGTTTCCAGTTTGATGCTTTGGATTTTGGTTTGTTGTTAACGTAAATGCCAATAAACGCTCCAACTTTACAATGACCAGCAATGGCAAATGTCTTGCAGTGGTCAACGATCAACATTGGGAGGGACAGGCGGCAGATTAATGAAGAATTAAAATTCAGAAACATTTAAATAAAAACAAAATGAGGTTATAAAAACCTGACCAAGCATTTCATAGCATTGTTCCCACATGCAGGATGAGTCATAAACAATTCTGAATGATTTCCAGGAAATAACAATGTCTTAAACGTCATCAAGAATACCTGGAAAACTTCATCTTGGTCGTTGTTGGAACCAGACTGGAATAAAGGTGACAATCAGTGCAACACAGATGTGATTATAAATCTTTAATGTTTATTAGAATTTCACGGAAACTTGAATATCTTTCAAAGTTTGCCAATTTGCAGGTTTAACTTCTGAATTAAATGATAATAATAAATACACAACAATAATTATACTTTACTGTTATTTATCACTTAGGGTGCTAAAGTGCTTCACAAAAGACAATGAAAGCATAAGATAAAAAATAAAAATGATAAATCTTTGGTTATTAATAATCATTACCAAATAATTCAAACATTTCTTTCACTCTCAGTTATTATTTTTACTTTAAAAGAGTGCTTAAATTAATTAAATAAGTTTACCACCTTACCATTTCTTGTGTCGTTGATATTTAAATAAGTGAATAAGTCTGTTCTAATATTTCATTTTTATTTATTCATTTATTTTAAATGTATTTAACCAGGAGAAACTCATTGAGATTAAGAATCTCATTTACACAGTGTCCTGGCTTGAATATCTTTCAAAGTTTGCCAATTTGCAGACTTAACTTCTGAATTAAATAATAATAACCCCGGACAATTCTAGTCAACTAGAATTGTCATTTCATTATGACTCTTACAACATTATTTCCTCATGTTAGCTGGTATCAGCTTCCTCTCCATGTTCACTTCCTGTTTTTTTTCCCCAGGCTTAATCAGTTGACCTTTGACCTCTGATGCACATGATCCTTCGAAGCTAAAGTCCATGCTCTATTTCAAACTCTCCTCTCTGGTTGTTTGATTTTTCTTCCATTTGAACATTTCGACGTCCATATGAACGAGAGGTCAGGATAGTATTTAGAGAAATGCTGTGAAAGCCTCACCTGACCTCACAGCACGTTGAAGGCACGCAGGCCCGCTCAGCCGCGGATAATCTGCAGTCAGGAGCCAAAATGGAACAAAGTCAAGCTCACAGAGCGAAGCAGTTCGACTCATCTATATGTCAGGCTCCAGTTACATGAGAGGTGAGCGCTCTTCACAGTATTTCTGCCTCGCTGCTCTTCATCTCTGGAAGTGGTCAAACGGATCGCTGACGGGGGGGGGAGTGACCTGGAAAACGTGACTCGCTAATAAACACGCTCGGGTGTTTGGCACACTAATGACCTGAGTGTGTAATGTGATACACTGTTGTTTTCTGCCGTGACTAATTGTAACCTCTGTTGTCCAGCTGAGGAAATCCGTCATTTGAGAGGAATTCACGTTGGGACCAATGGATTGCTCCAAGCGTGAGGGAGGTGTTTTTCTGTCTTTTAATAGCTCAGAAGGAACAGGGATTCCTATTCTTGCCAGTGATGTCTTAGGTCATGGCACAAGATACCCAAAACCTTCTGCTGACATACACACAGCAGACAGCGTCGCCCTCAACCAGCCCCTTCTGCAAAAAAGATGGATTACAAGGACTTGAGGAACAAAGCTATTTAAGTTGGAAGCCTCAGTCATAATCGGCCCCGCACAGCTGTAGGCAACGCTTTAGACATTAATGAGAATATGACTGATCACATGTGGAGTAATTGAAATTGATTTATCATTTGGGAGTTGGAAGTTAATGGTTACAGGAGTCATAGAGGTTATGAGCGAACACCGGTGAGATTGTGCATTATCATGGAGGCCTTAGGTAGCCCAACAGGCCAACGGAGCAGACCGTGATCAATAGTAGTAGAGACGGACGTTAGAGGCCCTGACAGCTGATTTCAATCCACCAGAGGATGGACACGTGGAGAGTGCTGAGGTGTTTGTTGACATTCTTGTATTAGACCTACAGGGGAGGTTTGAATTGATGGTTAACATGCTTACTATGGACAGAACAATCTCTGTGAAAAGATGCATAATTTGATGTTGCATGCCAAAAACTTGAAGATTTGAGTGATAAATACACACAGCCATCACATCTGGCTCATCTGGCTCGGGCTACAAACTCTGACAGGAAGTGGATTATAGCGCCGGTTGGCCCCGATGAGGACAAACCCACAGAGAATATCTATAATCTGCACATCCACAGATCTAATGGGGATCATGGCAGCAGCCTGGAGCAGCACTAAGAGATCTGAATGAGGCAGCCAGCTGTTGTAGAGACCCAGCCAGGGAGCCTAGCCCTGCTAAAGACCTGAGTTTATTGAGCACACTCATGCACTCATGGCTCATGCAGAACTTCTCTGTGCACAGCATTAAGCTCTCATGACAGAATGTCACAGAACACTATATGACAACATTACCTGTGTGCAAACTGTAATAACAGGCAGCAGTGTTTGATGTCCGCTTGGATTGCTGGAGCATGCATTTGTGTTTTTAAAGTTGCAGTGTTTTCCTCAGTCCCAGTCTGCTGGCACACCATCATAGCACAGCTAAAATAAACCATCTGAAAGCTCTGAGGCTTATAACCCGTCTGTCGCTTACATATTAGGTGGGCAGAGGAAGCATGACTTTTAAGGATAATTCCTCTCTAATAGAACTCAAGCAAAACCTCTAACATGAACTATGTTTTTTAGGTAGAATGGGAGATGGAGAGAAAGTGTGAAATAGCCAAAGAAGGTCAGGTTAGCCAATCGTATACTGTGATTAGCAGAGAAGATGTTCAGCGTTTTACATTTGAATTACAATGAAAGGACCTCTACAACCCTTTAGGTTGATTAAAATTAAGGTTTAAATTAGTAGCTACAATAAAAAAGGGAGATTTGTGAATTCTGCGATGTTGCTCTCTACTTTTAAAAGTAAAAGGCTTACAGCTTTCCTTTTTCGTAAAGCTTATGGTGATGGCTCAGGCTCAGTTCCTAGTTATGCTGCTTTAGGCTTAAAATCTTCTTCTTGTCTTATGTTAAAATGCTCGTTTTTACAGCAGAAATAAACATCTGTACAGCCTGTTTAAAAATGTAGTACCAATAGCTCACAATGCAGCACAAACTGGAATCTGGTGGAATAAAGCTAGAGTGTGACTTTCTGTTTTATTCTTTTTCTGTTCACAGGGCAGAGAGGAACATTTAACCTAACAGTCCTTGTTCTTACACACTGGAATTACCCAGTGTGAAGGTCTAGACAGGCCTGGGGCTTGTCTTCATGGTGAACCACAGTATCAGATCACAAACATTAAAGCAAAAAAATTGTTTTTCTTTCTCTCATATTTTTTGCAGCACCACAAAAGGGCCCTAAATTCTTAAAACAATATCCTACAGCTGTCACCTCCTCAAGTAAGTAACAGTGACGATCTGTTCTTGTCATTTCCCTGCAGCATGTTCCTCAGAAATCACATCCTTCCCAAAATCTTGCTCATGTCCCAGTTTCAGTGTTGTTTCTGTTGCTTGGTTTTAGCCTCAAACCTCAGCCTCACACTCCAGTCTGCTGCTCAAGAGCTAAACCCACCATATGCACTAAAATGTTGCAACCAAAAAGACATCCAATAACATCTTCAAAAAATATGGTTGAACAGAGGGCGCAGTAGTTCAGAAAACCTCTACTTCAAACTTTCAATGCCTTCTTCCACCAGCTCACAAACATATCAAAATCAGTCAAATATGGTTGGACTGAAATAGATCAAGTATGTAGCTGGAGTCCCAAGGACAGGGAATGACTTTGAGAACATGCATTTTATAACTCTAATGCGCCAAGTCATGCTAATTTCTATTGGTTTCATTTTCATGCAAAGCACCACTGTCCTGATTAAAGAGCTCTTGCTATTAAACAGCGCGAGCAGTCAGGCATGTGGCTCATTAGACCTATAAAATTATCTGTTGTAATTGATCCCTCCTAAGTCCCACCCCCCTAACTTTATGTTGCATGGTAACATTGCTTCGCTGGTTCTGTTTTGCTTGGTTCAACATCGACTAAATGCCTTTTTTTTTTATAAACAAGACAAAAAAACGTTTCTAGTCACAGCTGAAACACAGAAGCAACTTTTCTTTTGTTTAGCAAACAAGCATGGCAAGACTATCGGTCCAAATAACTCCTGCATTGAGTTTTTTCCACATTTTTCCCATCCAGAGCTATTACGATCAAACACACTGCAGCAACTGGATCTAATAAAATATATAAATAAATGAAGCAGCTCACTATGTGTCATACTTTTTAGTTTTGGTAAAATAATCAAAACAATGGCTTCCACATGGTCCGGATATCTTTTACTTTTATAGGCCCCCTAATAACATCTTTTGCCTGTTTGCCAATATTTTCATCATAGACGAGCCTAGCACTTTACATATCTTGCTAAATCTAACAGGAAGGTGGACAGCTTAACAAGATGCAGCAGTCTGCTTATTGGAGCATGGAGAAAAAGAAAGCAGCTACCCAGGAGTTGTTCTCATTTGTTTTTTTCACCTCCTTCAAGTATAAAAAAGGTCTTATAGTCTATCACACTTGCAGAAATCTCCTGAAAAACTCCTGATATTTGCAGAAAGAACGCAAACAGCGGAATTTTTCACTCAGACTTCTCCTGCTAGACCCCTAGTATTTTATAGCAAGTCAGAGTGAGCTGATGTGAGCATGCAGCAGGATATTATCTGGAGAATTAACCTCGAGCGACCGTCTGACAGGGATAGTCTCCAGCTGTGAAGAGCATATGTGAACAACCAGGTCAGGAGAATATCCGAAACAGTCCTCCTGAAATTTTCTAGATATTATCAGGAAGGCATATGTGAAAACAGCTTTAGAAACATGTTTACTGTCTTTTACGGCTTTCCTCACGAGCTCAGTATTGTACTTAATTTGCGGTTATAGAAGCTAAAAGACATCAGCTGATGAGTTTGAAGATTCAAACTCTATTTCAAGATAAGGCTTTCAAAATGAATTAAGCACTTCATACTTAACTTTTAGTTGTGTGAGTCTGGAACTGTTATGGCAGAGAAGTTTGGACTGACTGTTGCGTGCGTGTCTGAATACATGAAAGATGTTGAAGGCAGCCTCTGGTGACTTGGTAGTCATCAATAATTTTTTTTTAGTTTTCAAGTTCAAGTTTCATCCATCAGCTCTGAAATGTTGTGAGAGAGGGTGAGGCAAGCTGAGAAATTCTAATGTAGAGATACAAGATCAGGTTAGGTTTGTTTATGACATTTTTAAACTTTGAGCTTGCCTTAATATTTTTTTTTCATGTAGTAGTTAGTTCATGTAGTTTGTGATGACGTAATATATCAGCTGACCGAGCTGAAATCAAACAAAAAAGGCATCATTTCAAACAGAGCCATCAGAAGTCCAATCCTCCTCTGTGGTTTTATCTTCAGTGTCAAAAAAATAAATCAGTTCACTGTCTAAGTGCCACCTCCAAATAAGCCAAATAAATAGCTGCTGGCTCTTGGTTTGATAAACAAAACAGTGCTGGTCTCCTCAGAGAGTTGAGCTCCCAGAGGCTCACAGAGCGTCTGATGGAGGCTGACAGCCTTCTGAGGGAATGGTCCGACAAAAAAAACAGCGCAGCAACAAGGTGAATCACAAATGTGACGGATCCCTGTAAGGATGAGTCTATGATGAAATCGCAGTATTCCCTTTTCCCCCCATGCTGCCTGTCTGCGGAGGCCCTGCTGTAATTGGATGAGCAGAGCGCATTTCAAGAAATGTTCCTTCGTGATAGAAATGTGGAGGGTGACTTCAAAGAGCTGTCGCTTCATTTCGACTGCGTGTCAGCAGCGGACACAAAACAAAGGCGGATTATTCTATGCCTCCCAAATTTTTGTGACAGTTGTCTTTCCAGCCGCCAAAACTAATGAAACCAGCTTCTTTTAAGTTTTTTTTACACATATGTAAATATTTTTGATCCACAAAGAGCAAAATTGATCCATGAATAAAGTCCTGTAACAGAATGATGTGTTTCCAGCATCATCACTGCTCTTCTGATCTCATCCAATATATTCATTCTTTTACCTGAAGAACTCTTTTTGAAAGGGAAGTATCATGCCGATGTTTAATATAACAAGTGACGAGTTCAGCCCTTTGATTTACAAGAAATCAGCCACTTACAATAAAATAAAGCCTCCAAAACTGAAGTGTTTAACGCACAGTATGTCAAATCCACGGCAGGGGGCTGTCAATCAAAACAATAACAACAGATAATGTCGAGGCTAGCGGGGAATCATGGGAGTGATTCCCTCTGCTACTCCGACCGCCTTCCCGACCCCCCGGTGAAAACGAACTCTGTGTTGTCCGTAGTCAAGACGAACGGGCGAAACCGACCTGACAAAGTGAATATGTTTACCGACGATGTACCTGATTATAATCTACATGACGTTTTTATCAGAGCAGCACATACAGCAACAGTTCAGCAGCTTTCTTAATTAAGACCAGCAGTATTAGCTCACAAACACGAGTAAACTACAGGATTTACATTTAGTAAAAAATAACTCTTTAAATTGTAGACTAATTCACAAATAACATTTGTGAATTCTAACTCATCATTTTAATAAAGTTGTTCAAATCTGTATCGCCAAATCACAGATACTGCCTTTGATGTTATGAACGATGGAACTCTAACTGGCAACAGACTGTTTGGAGCATAGACTATATAAATGTGGACGTAGTCTCAGTGACGCCCTGTGATTGATAGCGTACAGACAGTCCAGGGTGAACCCCACCTTGCGTCCATTGGCAGCTGGGATCGGCTCCAGCCAGACGCAACACCAAATGGGAAAAAGCGGTATAGATGATGGATGGATGGATGGTGGACTTAGTGACATCCGCCATTGGTTTCAGCAGAGGCATTTTAAAGCAGAACGATGCCGGTCACCATATTAGACATGATTACTCTACTGTATGTAACTTCTGGTCAATAGTAACAAAGACAAGTAGAGTTTTTATCCTACTGGCAAGCAGCTACAACTCGCCCACGTATCAGTCAACTCAGCAGCGCCCCTTATTATGAAGATTTCCGTGGCTCAGTGGGAAAATGGGTCTTATCTCAAAAGGAAGGTCAAAGGTTGGATACCCAGCTCTTACAGTCACATGTCAAAGTGTCCTTGGGCACTGAATCAAATCGCTCTCACTGCTGCATCAGCAGCGTGTGAATGTGTATAAATGGATTAGTTAATACTGATGGCTTTACATAGCAGCTTCTGCAATCAGTGTGTGAATGTGTAGGTGTGACCTGCAGTGTTAAAAACGCTTTAGTACATACAAGCTAAAGTCCCATTACCATTTCTACCATTTTTAACCCTTGTTTAACAGCCAATCAAAGAAAACACCAGCAGGAGGAGCCTCCATTGTTTGTTTTGAAAGAAGTTTAAATGACTTCACTAATAGTAATCGCCTGAGCAGAAGGTTTTGTAAAAGTAAACAGATTGAACAAACAGGGTGAGGCTGAATAAAAGCCCGACTGTCATAACTGGAATTTTAAACATGCAATTAAAAATGTGATTAATCGAGATTAACAACTGAAATTTAGGGATTAATCATAATTTTAAAAACGTAATAATTTGACCGCCCTAAAGTAAACAGTTGTTTAAATGAGTGGAGGTGCATTCATTTTAAAACTATGACCGTCTAGTTTCTCAGTTTTGGATAACCGACCCAGAAATCTTTGCCCTCGCTGACGTTGTGTCTTTGAAGAAGATGTGTAAAAGTGGGTCAGTCATTTTTAGAGTCACAGATGTTCTCCTGTCCTTTGACTTGCGTGTCCATGTGTCAGAGTCTTTATGCATAAATCACATGAAGCTGGAAACCCAAAACGCTGACCACTCACTGGGGTTCACTGCACGAGTGAACATTGGGTCACACAAAAACATGTGAACACAGAAATGTGACCTGATACTTGTTTGCTTGTCAGCTCTTGAAATCCATGAGCCTTCAAGGCCGAAACAAGCCCGTAATGGAAAAGTTATTACCACTCATATGCAGCAAAACTCTCAATAATTTATATGACATGGACTCAAACAGACACAGGAGCCTGATGCAGCCACTCACAATTCCCCTCTCTCTCCCTCACTCACGCACACGGCCTGTTTGTGTAAACACTGTACACCTCATCACTGTGGCAATACATCCATAAAAGACCACATTAGCACATGCAAGGGCATCAAAACAGGTGAATTAGAGCCCCGCCATGCTTTCAACACTTCCTCTTTCTTCTGTCTCTTCAATCCACAAACTCAAGGCCTTTCCCAGCTCCCAACTCTCTCTGTCTTTTTTTAAGATGAAGAAATGAAAGCAGAAAAAGGGATGAAGGGAAAAAAGTGAAAGCTATTCCAGTCAGAGTAGAAGAGGGTACACCTCAATGAGGAGCAGTGTGCGCTGTGCGTCACAGGTGTTTGTGCTCTTGTCATGTTTCTCCTTGACTGTGCAAGGACGAGATTTGACTGCGTTTTGCTTTTACTACCAACTATGCAGAGAGTACTTGTGGCCTCGGGGCCGCAGTGTTCAGTGGAACAAGGAGGGAGGAACAGAATTGCAAACTAGCGAAATAGGGAAGGGGGGGGGCATGTTGAATGAGAACATAAATCATCTGAATATTTGAATAAGACATATGGGTCTGTAAGCAGAACTGTGCTCTGAATCTTACAATCAGCAACTTAGCATAGTTGTTAAAGGAGCTGCTCTACATGAGAGAGGAAGGGTACCATCAGAGTCTTCAATGTTTCCTGACACAAAGCCGAGAGAAAGCGGATGGATTATTCTAATCTCATACAACCTGTGTTTCTTTCCATTTTTTTCAAGTTTCAGCCATCATATTTAAGCAATCACATTTTATTAATTAATAGCTGAATATCAAAACGCAGTGACATCACGCGGAATAGATGTGTGAGGTACGGCTTGTGTAAATGGGCTAGTAAACGGTAAATGGATTTGAGCTTGTAAAGCGCTTTTCTAGTCTTCTGACTACTCAAAGCGCTTTTACACCTTCAGTGATTAGTTTGGCATGTGAAGTAGGTGTTTAAGATAGCAAGCATACACAATATTCAGAATCTGAATCAGCTTTATAGGCCAGATATGCTTACACACACACACACAAGGAATTTAACTTTGGTGAACTGTGCTCTCTTTGTACAAAGGTATATAACATTAGAAAAAGTATGGAAGAGCGCAGTACCATCCGCGGCGCCATCTTGGCACATCATTGCATATCACACCATTTACGTATTTATGTGTCACACATTACCACTGAAATCTGTTTTTGTCCAAACAGGCTGGTGGCTTTAAGAAAGGGCTGCAACATTTGGGGAACTCCCATTTTCCTTCAGTTAGCAAAAGGAGCGTGGCTTCAACGCTGTGGATCCACTACTAAGCTCCAATCTGCGCATGTCTAAGCTCCAAATTACGCCCCCATGTGATCACCTATCACTGGAGTATTTTGGCTTCACTTTTGTACTTTTGGAAGGCGACGCAGACACATTGTCCATATTAATAGACAATCAATGGATGAAGTTGATTTAAATTGAAGCAGACTTGGTCCATAACAGGTTTTTTTTTTAAGTCAGAGAACATTAGCTTCAGAGACTCAAAACAAACAGATGGTTTTATTGTTCAGGTTGAAGGACTTGCTGACTTTGTCTCAGCGATTAATTTCATACAATGTGAAAACAATTCCTGAACTGTAATTATTTCAAATTGTCCTTTAAAGAAAGATAAAGAGAGTAGAAGATTTCAGTGGAATGGAGGGCAGAATAAGGCTGCATGTGTGTGTTTGTGTGTGTGTGTGTGTGTGTGTTTGTGTGCAGAAGGGTAATTCAGTCCACCATGTCTGACCCTTAACAACTGTCCCCACCAGAGACAAGTCCCCTCGCTGTCAGCCAGTGTAATCCTCAGCCAGTGGGAAGAGTACGATACAATGTTCACCCCAACGTCATAACTTCGTGACCTGGAACTTTTTGATTGACCTCGGAGGGATTTGAGATGAAAGTGTGGGGCTAATGTGTGTTGGAAGGCTGAGAAGGATGTGTGCATGTTTGTGCGTTTCTGTAATTGTGTGTGAGGGGTGATCTGGGTGTTAAGGTAATCCTGCGAGAATCTGTATCTAAAGCCCTGTTGGATACACACTGATGGCCAAGCAGAGACACACAGAGAGAGAGAGAGAGAGAGAGAGAGAGAGAGAGAGAGAGATGATTGTGGAAATATTAAGTCTGAAGTTATGTAAGAGATACATGGACATCCACAGCATCCCACTGCCACTACCTCATGCTTTCTTTCTCCCCCTCTCTCTCACACTCCTACATGTGCAGAGTGCACAGGACCTGAAGCGCAGAGAGAGGTTAATATATTATGACCGATCGCCATTCCAACCTACACATAAACCTCAAATAGACTCTGGACTTCTAGTACGTTCCAAGAAACACAGCAGATAGACGTTAAAGCCACAGAGAGATATGCTATTATGGCAGCCTCTGGCATAAGAGCACTGTTGAAATATTCATCAGATTTAGGATTTCTCGCATGACAAATCTTTTGATCAGTGGAACTCACCGAATATGGAGACTGGCAGGTTGACTGACATGAGGGGAACAGATGACTGGTTGGAGCATTATATCATATGACACAGTGAAATGTCATTATTACCGAGTATAAATTGTTGAATGCTAATATTTAGTTGTTGTAGCCAGTGGCTGTCAAATATGTTGCTTTAACTTTGGTCCCACCCAGTCTTCTTCTTTAATGTGTCAATTATGGATCCACAGGGAGAAATGAAACCAATTAAACCAACGCGCATGTCTTTGGACTGTGGGAGGAAGCTGGAGTACCCGGAGAGAACCCACGCATGCACGGGGAGAACATGCAAACTCCACACAGAGAGGCTCCTGTCCGACGGGGATTTGAACCAGGAGCCGTCGTACAACAGCACCACTGTGCAGCCCCTCATTTAATTCATTGATTTAAAATGTAGTTTTGGTCTTTCTTTCCCTCTCTGTTCATTCAAGGCACTAACTTCTCTGTCAGAAAACTAACCAACAGGTTTAGCTTCTCCTCCTGTTTTGATCTCTCTGCAAGACTGTGTGTGTGTGTGTATGGGGGAGGGGAGGGAAGGGGAGGTGTTACATGCTACTTAGCACAGTAGCCCAGTGACGCTGTGAGCCTCTTGCCCAAGTCCATTAGCGAGTCACAAACACAGACATATACGGATTAGGTGTCGTCACACCAAAGGAATGTGGACAGGGTTTCCTCATTATGAGTCGGCTCAAGTTCGGGAAGGAAATAAGAGGGGGCGTCAGGTGGTGCTTGGCCCGAAAGGTCGATGATACGGGAGAAGACCCTCACCCCCCCCCCAACACTCACAGAGCAGCTGTGCATCATAAACAAGCCAGTGAGCTGAACCTGGACAGACAGGGGGACAGACTTTAAATCATATCTGTGTTTCTTTAATCATGTTGCTTTAGTGATGTCGCTTGGTTAGCAGAGAGTCATTTCTGTCCGAGCAGATTGATTAACAGATTGATTTGCTTTTCCTCTGCATGATATCTGTTTGAGTATTCAGCAGCAGCTCCTCTCAGTGTCTTTGACCAAGGTGAACCATGACTAGATGGGGTTTTTTTTTCTTTCTGTCTGTCTGTGTTGGACTCGGAGCTACAAGGAGTCAGCTTGTAGGTTCAGCTGTGCAAGAGGAAGTAGCTCTGTGTATGAGGAGACACTGAGCACATGAGCAGGGACGACGCCTGTAGCAGCAGGTGGAATTTAGTCTCTCAAACTCTGTGTGTCGGATGATAAAGTAAAATCTACGCTGCACTTTCCACACCGCCATCCCTGTGATTTACTGCGTTCACCTTTGGGTGCTATACAGTCATTCTGTCATGGGCTGAACCCCTGCTCAGAAAATACCTCACGTCTCCTTCTTCTTACAGAAAAATGACTCCTCTCTTCTCACTCGGCTTGTTCTCTCTAACTCTGAAATAAATAACCTTCATGTTTCTTTTCCAACACACTGTTCTTTCATACTTTTCATGGGATTTCATATTTTCGGGTATTATGACCCATGATCCTTTACTAGTTAAGCCTTGTAATGTAGCTGATCTGGGTATCAGATCTTATTTAATGTTGCATTCATTCAAAGTTGCCACACATAGGGGTATTAGCTTATCAAGCCACTAAGCTGCCTGTTTAGACTGTTTTTGTTTTTTGCAACTCCAAGCAAGCAAATCAAAAAGTTTACGATTTGTCATATGACTTTATGAGAGGCGTGTCTGTGGATTTTACAACAGTCTGCATAAAACAACACCAACGAGGGAAATTGGAGGAAAGCCATGCCTCCACGTTTGGAGGCAAAAGTCCATAAAACGGTTTTTTTATACAGTCCAGGTTCAAACAGCACAAGATAACATGAGATAACATAAGATAGGATAGAATAAGATAATACTTTATTGATCGCCAGAGGGGAAATTCAAGTGTTGCTGCAGTTAAAAGACAAGAAGAAGAGCATGGGGGTGTTGGTGGCACGGGGGTTGGTGCGTGCGCCCCATGTGTGGAGGGTATGGTCCTCCGGGCGGCCCGGGTTCGAGTCTAACCTGAGGCTCCTTTCCCACATGTCATTCCCCACTCTCTCTCTCTCTCCCTAATTTCCAACTCAGTCTGTAGGGACTTGGGTTGGGAACCGGAGGGTCGCCGGTCCATGTCCCGGTGCGGACCAAATCTGGACGTTGGTCTGGTTTCTGGAGAGGTGCCAGATCACTTCCTGAGCACTGCCGAGGTGCCCTTGAGCAAGGTACCAAACCTCCCACCACCACCAGCTCAGGAGTGCCCACTGTGGTCAGCCCCCTCACCATGACATCCCTGTTGCGTGACTCATTAACAGAGTGTAAAAACAGAATGTCCCCTTGTGGAGATCAATAAAGTAAATCTTCATCTTCTTCTATCCGCTGTCCTGTCATTCCAATAACGGCAGAAAATGCCCAAAAACAAAATCTTAAAAAAAAAAAGAAAAAAAAAAAAAGAAGAAGATCACGCATATGAGTGCATATAAAATACAATATATTTCAGACTTTTAACTAGTATAAGCATAAAATAAGCTTTATAACTGTTATCTGCCATACTATACGAGAGATTTAGACAACTTAGTGTAGTGTGCATGAAATGATCCAGGGACTCAATGACGATGAGACTGAGACGAGTTCTATAAAACTTATGAACAGGGTTTGACACTTCAGGATACTGTAGTGTAAAGGAGGCCCGCACAGGACAGTGTGTCTGTTTTGCCCTGTTTTCTCTGACCTGCTATATAAACAGAACAGTTGTTGGAGGCGAGGCGGGCCCCTAATTCCAGAAGGAGGCGGGGGGGGGGAGTCGGGATGCTGCAGCAGACTGCCTTCTCCTGGAGGACTGCACAAGTCCATCTCATCTCTTAATTACTGTCGTCCCTGAGACCCAGCCCGCTAATAAGTGCCCCGCTACTGCAGCGGGCTGGAGACTCCGCTGAGCTCGAGCAGATGGAGAGAGAGAGACGCCCTCTGCTTCATCGCCAGGCAGAACGCAGAGGGCTCAACTAGGCCTTTCTTGACCATCTGGACTAATATTGAAAGCACATCCCGTACGCACAAACACACACACACTTTATTTTTGTAATAACACAGGCCATGCTACACCCTGTTCTCGGTCACAGCTGATTTGTAATAACATTTGTCATCATCATCAGCCCTGAACACCTTCATTAGAGACGCCAGCAGCGTGGGTACCTTGTAGAAAAAGTACAGTACATATGCTGCTGTACGCTCGACTAAACACGGGCCAGTATTAGTGTTAGGCCTATTACTGTACTCTGCCATACAAGGCTGGCCAGATAAAGTAGCATCCACACTGTAAATAGCAGTGCATCACTGTAAATACTCACAGCTTTAACCTGGTCAGTGTACGTAACTGCCTCTGCGCTCCCCTTTCTGAGAACATATGGGCTAATGAGGATCAATGGCAGATATGGGCCAGCATTAGCACAGACACTAACGCGGCTAATCGCTCTAACTTTCTAAGTTGTTCCTCTCTCCGCTGTGGACACACAAACCCACACACAGGCTGACCTCAATCATCCCTCTCAGGACCTGTGGATCCAAGGGCACAGGTTTTATTTCAAGGCACTTTTGATTAAAGTCAGGCTAGCTCACAACGGCCAAAAGAGTTTTGGTTTATAGTGAACTAATGACCCTTTCCTCTCCTGTCGTTGGCGAGACTGCGACAAAAGAAACACATTTTTGAGAGGAGAGTCTGCAGGTGAGCCAGAGTTACTGCAACCCTGCTGTGAGCCCCCCCCACCCCCCACCCCCGCACTGAGAAATTTAATCTCAGCCAAAACACAAAAATTATTTACAATATGTAAACTTGATCCAAACTCTGAAAGGGAACAGCTGTTAGAACAGTCAAACTGGAGTTTGCAGAAAGTTAAGTGAGCATAAATGCATCGCCTCAGAAAAATAAATTAGGTCTGATTAATCCTCTCAGTAAAATCAAGAGAGGATTTTTTTCTGTTTTCTCTGCATATGCACTAGATCAATAAATACGAATACAAAAAAACACACAAGACTAGAGTAGTTTTGAGTTTGTCATTTGGACAGAAAGAGGAAATAGGAGGAATATTTTCTTCATCCATAAAATTGGATGAGCATTTGCAATGTAATTTTTTAATGTCCAGCTACCTGCAAATTATATAAGGACAAACATCAGAGACTCTGAACATTTACTTCTTGATGTTATTTCTTTTATCGTGTAAGCAAAGTTTCACTCCTGAAAATTAGTAGATTTTTGCTGACACGGCAAAACAGGTTAATATTATAACAGATGAGATAGACTTTTGGATGAGGTAAAGAATAATGGAAATGATTGACTGTAATGTAATTACTTCATTATTTGCTTATGTTAAAATGTAAAGGTTCTGCAGATGAATGTAATGTGCCGTACAGTTGAGCAGCAGAAGCACTGATTGTTCATTGCACTCTTTGTGTAGCTTTCACAAAGTCATCACGCTCTAACCTGTGTGAACGGGACAATAAGTCGGCCCAGCACTTCAGTAATGCTGTGGTCAGCTAACAGCCAATTGTCAAATCCCTTAAGCTCATATAGCCGATGTAACTAGTGATCCAATAGTCTTAAAGGAAACAGGGACATAAATATGGTTAACTTAATAATTAATCATAATAAATAGACTTGTGTAAGTATGTTTCAAACCATGTGATATGTTTCTAGAATATCCAGCACGATTATTCACAAGAATGCAACTTAAAATAGAAAACTTATGTTGTCAATATTTGTTTCATATTAGTACATTTCCTTGTTTGCCCGAATGCGAAGAGGTTAAAAAAATGTTTTGAGAACTTTATAGCAGCAAGCTAATAATCAGGTTTACAGTATGTTAAAGGCACAGTACGTTAATTCTGCCGCCAGGGGGTTCACTCAAAACAATAACAAAAGATGACGTCAAGGATGGCAGGGGGTACTGCTACTCCATCCCCACCCCCGATGAAAAGGAACACGGAGATTACCGTAGTCAAGACGAACGGGTGAAACCAATGTGATCTGTTTACCGAAGAGCTAATGCATTCTTGTACAATTTACATGAAGATATTTATCACAGCAGCACATTCAGGAACAGTACAGCAGCTTTCAGCAGCTGTTCCCACTTTCTTAAGTAGCAGTCTTTGACATAACCTCCGGTGTTTCCACGGCAACAATAAACATGTTGTGTATGTTATGCCGGCTCTGTCATGGCAGTCGCCAGGAAAGACACGTCCCGTTACAACTATAAAATGAAGGATTTCTCTGGCTCTGATATCTGTTGGATATATTTGAGTCGAGGCAAGATAATCGTTACATCACGCCCACCTTTCAATCATGTCAGCTATACGCGCCTTACTATAGATAACGTATCATTCATAAAATCAAAACGCGGCTGTGTAATAAAAACAAAAAACTACCCCCGTACAGTGTGTGCCCATGATAAAAATCACTAATCAGCTCTATATCGTTTTTTGTACCAGGCTGTAAATATGTTAATTTCTGCTGTAAAAACTGTGATTTTTGAATGGGGTGTGTATGTGACTTCCGGGGCTCTTGGAGCAGGACTCAAGCGAGCCCAAAAGCACTTCTGCATTAGCTTAATTTTTCAACACCGGAGGTTGCCGCTTGTTGTGAAGCAGGAAACACCTAAGCTACTCTCTTACCTGTTTTTATTGACTTAAAACATATTTAACTTTAAATCTAAGGTGAGCCAAATTCAACCAACCCTCTTCGGTACATTCAGCTCTAGACAAGCTAAAAACAAAAACACCACAGCCTCGGAGCCATCTTTTCTTAGTTCTGCTCAGTCTTTGAAAAAGTAAACCACTTCTGCTCTCTGTGTAGGTTCATCTCTGCTTGTTGTGCTCAAACCTGATCAAACTTTCAAAATAATTTATAAGGACCCGGCAATCTGAGAAACAGTTGCACAGAGAGAGCAGCTTTTATTTTTGTGTGCGCATCCCACCTTCTGAGGAATTTTCCATTCCGGCTGGTGTAAGTTCAAGTCATCTGTCAGTCTGCAGCGACTCCTCAAACTCCCTGTGTTCACCTGTCTGTCGCCACATTGGATCCAATCGTGTGTTTATGACGGGAGCTGCAGGTTGGTTGAGTGCATTCACTGTAATGTGTTTTTTCTATAGTCTATACTCAGGGGGAAAACTCATTTACATGTGCATGGTCATGTTTTCTGACTCGTATTACTGGGTCTGATTTTCCCATATAACCCTCCTGCAGGTCTGATTGCCTGATGAGAGTATGAAAAACATGCTGCCAGCTGCTGTGCTGTGCTGTAAAGCTTGCCAGCATCTCTCAGTTATATTGGAGTGAACAGCTGCTGCAGACTGGACAGAACAGAAGCATCACTGGTGACAGAAACTCGATTTCAGCTCACCTCAACCCACCTCGCGCACACAAACAATGTCCCGTAAAAACAACAGCACCTCAGAGTTAATGCAGATAAGTCCCATTAACCTTTGTGAGCTCGTTCCGCTCATCTCTGCCTGTCTTTCTGTATCCCTGGGTCTACGCTGTCCTTCACAGTCTTCCCATCTCTCTCATGAATGTTTGATGGCGCTGCCAGCTGCTCTCTAAGTCTGAGGGCGGCACGTGTTCTTGCTAACAAACACAGGCATTGTTTTTGCCCTCTGTGGAATTTGAAAAACAACAGCACTTTTTCATGTTTTTGTAAGAAGTCCAAAAAGACAGGGGTTTTGTTAAGGCAGAATAGAATCAGGCATGCAATGACAGTGTTTTTTTATGTAAAAGACACTGTTATGTTGTCAAAATACTGCAAACAGCAGCGCCTCAGTCATTTCAAAAACTTTCACAAATGAAGTGTAGGCAACTCTACCTCCCACTCAAATCACCCTGGCTGTGTTTTTATGTACAGACATTTCATTTTCTGCAGTCTCTCTCTCTTTTACCATGTGAGATTTCTTTCAGCAACGGAGGCATTCTTAATCATTCATTTCAGGACATCTGTTTGCCAATACAAATCGGTTGACGACGGTGTATGTCCTCCTACTAACACAAAGATTTATTTTGTGCATCAGCGAGTCATCAGCTACATAGAAAGACCACAACATCTCCCTCACTCTGTTTTTCCAACCTCGCACAGACCTGCCCACTCAGCGAGAGTTTCCACCTATCCTGACACCCTGAGGAAAGAGCCATATGTCTCCTCTGCGTCGTCACAGCAACAATCTCAGGTCCATCATGCAATTCTCTCCTATCATGCAAATGAGGCAGGGATCCTGACCAGCAGCCTGCAGGAACACAGTCAACACAGCAAAGACTCCAATTATAACACAGAACCAACGGCCTAATGGGTGCACCTGTACGGGCACACTTTGGTTACAATATCCTATATTTCTACTATCAACTATCTGAAAGGGTACAATAAATTATACAGATTCACAAAGCTGCAGAGACACTGTTTATGTTACTTTGAAATGTTAAAGCCAGTGTTAATAGAGATTCATTTAAAGCCATTCTCTGTCTTTTCTTGGAATTTGAGGTACATTTGACATTTACAATTTTAATGAAATAAAACTTAAAGTATTTTTTTTGTCTATTATGTTTATGAATATCATCATGTATGTGTTAACACTATCATAAAGCATCTTAAAAACTTCTGCATGATGTGATCAGGGTTATTTAAAAAGAAGAGAAGTGGGCCGAAGACAAAACCCTGAGGAATGCAACCCTTTGTTTCTCTTCAACTAATTTAAATCCCTGCCCTCTAGAAGAAGCTCTGGATTTGAACCCTTTTTGAAAATAAAGGCTTTGTTATCAATTGTAAAACCGTCCTCTAATAATAATACATACAGCCCTCGAAATATAAGGATAAAGAACTCAACTAGGATTACCTCCAACCCGTGGCTGTTTTGTTTTTTTCTACAATTGTCCTCTTTTTGTCCTCTTTCACTAAACTGGATTAGATGTGAAATGTCTAAAAAAAAAAACTCAGAATCTCCAGGTGGAAAAGTATTCTGTTTTATTTACCAAGAGGGAATGGGACACTGACGATGGCTCCCCGATCAGTTTCAGGAGAGGAAACTGCTATCCTCATTTATAGAGCCAGACAGCTGCAACTTAGAGGAAAAGTAATGAATTATCAGCTGCAAAAGTCTCACTGACTTGATTTCTTTTGAAGGAGTTATACAAGCTAATTTGTAGATTACTACTCCTCATAGTGCTGTAACATGTTTGTTGTTGCCAAACAATATGAGAAAGAAGAATCAGGCTGGTGTGAATTGAAACCAGAAAAAGTCCACAGTCCACTCAAGTTTCCCTTCTCCTCAGTCTCAACCAGTCGCCCATCGGCCTCCTCTCCAGTCGTCCTCTTCTGCTCTGACATTGTCCAGGGAACATATAGACAGATCTGGGTCATGGAGAACCTGAGGCCAGCAGCTCCCATTACTTTACCTCCAGAGTCAGAACCTCGAGGCCTTGAATGGGATTCAAGCATCAGACTTTGGCTCAGACAGTTTATCACCGTCAGCAGAGCTGATCAGCAGAGCTGCTCCCAACTAACACAGCAGTTAATATAAATGATGACTTCTGGACACACTCGTGGGTCAATAACACATTTTTCCAACTCAGGGCAAAGAATTACGCAGTGGCTAAAAATGCTTATTTGAGTTCAGTGTGTTTATGTGGGTCAAAGCGGTGCAAAGCTTTTACTCTTGGCTGTAGATTTTGTTGGTGCTGGATTCAAAGGGCCAAACTTTTTACAGCTTCAAAGCCTGTAAAGGCTTTTATCGAAAAGTACAAAAAGAAACTGTTTCACAACTTGACTCCTGTAACAAAGTAAAGCATGGCTGTTCTCTAACCAGTAATCCCCTCAAAGTTATTGATCCAACTGATACAGCAGTTCTTTGTTACAGTTACAACCTCTGAGTCTCAGTGGCTTCTCATTTGGTTCACTTTCTAGAAGACTCAATGTCATGGTTGGGAAGAGTAATACGGTCAATACACACGATTATTATTTTTGTTTTGGGCCACTCAGTGGAAGTAGAACAGGAAAAAAAGAAATACCTTACAAATGTGTTACAGTGAATATGTTCGCAAGCGGTGAACACAATGTAACATTAACATCAGTTTAAGTCATGTTTCTCCAAAAAAGAACAATATTCAATAAATGTCTGGCTCTTCAGACACTAAATGTTTGGGGCTACATTTTTTTTCATCGGCTCGTTGTTAACTTATCTGTAAGGCTAATTGTGATGCTGGTCAAGAAGTAGGAGTTTATCTGACCTTTTTCACAGAAATCAGATGTCTGCTGATTAAAACGTTCAACACTGTTGGGTTTTATTTAAGAAAAGTTAGGATAACTGCAAAGCCAATGATATTTATCTTTGGGTTGTTACTATAAGCTGCTGTTTACAATATTAGAGATTGTCTTTTATACCATGTTCTCATCACCAACCTGCCAAATACAACAGCTGGGTGAGTGGAAGTATGCTTCAAAACAAAGCAGTCAGTGATAACATGAGATGTTTTTCGGTTAGAGCTTTGAAAGTAGTAAGAAACTGGGTAAGAAACATTTCACATTTTCACATGTGTTATGACTGTTCACAGCAGTGCTGCTCGTCAACAGGCAAGGCAGACAATAGCATGGGCTGACAAATGTTAAACCACAGCAGTGGCTCAATATGTGTCAATATGAGTTTTCAATGAGATTAGGAAATCCCTAAGGGGGCCCCATCTAACTACTCTAGTATATAGAAAAGTAAATGACTGATTGTTGCTCGTCTAGCCTTAGATATATGGGAGAGACACTTGACATCACTTCCGCTAGCGTTGCATCACTGTGTTTGTTCTTTGACATTTTGAATATTCTTTATATTTATATTTTGAAATTTAAAATAATAAAAAATAGTTAACATCTGACATTTTTATGTTGTAGTCAGATTATGTTTAACATAATGCTGATTGCTTTAAGGGGCCCCATGTGATTTTATTGGCCAAGGACCCCTACAGACTCCAGAATCGCCTCTGACTGTGCAACATTAATAAACACTTAGTTGACTTTATAGACCCGTTGTTGTAATGTTGAGGGGCTGAACAATTTGAATAGGTGCCAACATTATGTACATGAATTATGTAACGAGCTAACATACCTTTTCTTCATTAAGTACCTTAAAGATGTAACTGGTCTACATATACATACTTCACTTCAGCTTGTTACATATAACTTAAAGTAAAATACACTTCTTCACAGAAGGTTTCACAGAGGGATCCGAACCAGTCTCCGTCATTGAACACCATCCATCTTTACCGCTTTTCCTGTTCGGCCTTGCGGGGGGCTGCAGCCGAAACCAGCTGTCGTTGGGCTGTTTGCTGGTCAATCACAGGGCTGAGATATAGAGACAGACAACCAGCCACACTAACATTCATGTAGTCATTCATTAAAATAAGGAGCATGTCTTTGGACTGGTGGAGGAAGCCGGAGTGCCTGGAGGGAACTCATGCCAACTCCAAACAGAAAGGCTCCTGTCAGACGGGTATTCGAACCAGGAACCTCCCCGCTTTGAGGCAACAGCGCTAACCACGGCACCACCGTGCAGCCCATTAAACAACAGTGTACCATAATATTTATCGATGCAGAATCCAATTCACTTTAAAAATAAGTTGTGATAAGAGATTGTTTTCAGTCTGAAATGAGACTCTGAGTGTAGTCTGTTATTAGTCTGTATTGTTTGTTTGTAGAATGACAGACACTGTGATTATGTATCCTGTAACACTGAAGCTAAATGAACATGTAAATGTGTTTTTCCACAACCTTTAGGTTTATAACTTCTGTACAGTTTTACATTGTAAAGCCTATAATCCAAAGAGTTTTAGTAGGATTCTTCCTCGATGACTGAAGAATTAACAGTTGTTTAATTGTGTATGTAAAACACGTGTAATTTATTCATCTTATTCATGGTGGCAATAAGGAAAGAAAAACCCCTTTCCATCCTTTGGAGCTTAACCCCTTATAGATTGTTATCAGGTCTTAAGCTCCCCAGTGCATGCTGGGATAGCCTGCTGCTTCCATAAATAGCAATAAGTACGTAAAAGAATGGAGGTGTTGTAGAGATCATGCAAATGTATAACAGCTCTCAAGACAGTTACAAAACGTGATGCATCATGCAACCGTGTGAGAGAACTCCACATGCTTGGTGGTATATAATGCACATTAAATGCAACAAACACTCATAAGAGGCTTAAAGTCAGGAGCTCTTAGTAATCTGAACTGCCAGCATTGCTCAAAATAAGGTGATTGGTCTGAAAACTCCCAATCAGGTAAGTGATGCTTCACTGTGACTCAGCAGGGAAATGCACTGAAATCAGGGTCTGCAAACCTCCATGTGCAAAAACTAGAATCCAGACTCCACTCTCGTTTTTTTATGTACAGCCATAAGAATGTGCAATGCATTAAAATCAGTCTCTCCGAGCGTCTTTAAACATTTGGATTCGTACACATGCCCTCCAGGCATACTGAAAAAAGGAGCACATCCTGAACACCCCCCCCCCCCCCCCCCCCGCCTGCATTATAGTATTTACAATGTCATGCAGTCTTCCTCATCTTACAGGAATCGCTGGTGGAGGATAGAGACTTACCTCAGACAACCTTTAGAAATGTCTCTCTGTGATGTCACACTCAGAGGAGATTTATCGAAAAGGTTGCACGTTGTTTTCTAAAACAAATTCTTTGTTTTCGACCTTGGGACTGCAGCTGAAAGTGAAAAAAACATTTTTTTAGTTGAGAACTTACATTACCTCAAATATTTGAAATATTTCCAACAGTTATCAATAATTTTATATTTGTAATGGACCGTGTCTTTGCGGCAGCCGCCACGACAGACGCGAAATGTTTATGGTTCCCAAGGAAACAGCAGATGTTACGTCAAAGACCTCAGCATAAGGAACCGGGAGCTGCTACTGAAAGCTGTATTGTAAAAAACGGCTGCTGTCTTAATGTTGATGATTTCGAATTTTCAATCGAGAAGACCACTAGAGGGTTTGTTTGTGCCAATTTTCTGCAACTCTTTTCACTTTCAAAATGATCCTAAAGTAGGGGCGCTGCATAGCATAGCGGTTGGGGTGCCCAATGTATGGAGGCTATTGTCCTCAATGCAGTGGCCGTGGGCTCAAACCTGACCTCAGCCCTTTGCTGCATGTCATCCCCCACTCTCTCCTCCTCAGCTGTCCTATCTGATCTGTCACAGGACAGATCAGTGAGCTTCATTCACCAACCGTTCTTCAGCACAAATTTGTTCTTAAACCCTACTTAGGAACATTTTAAGAAAATTTTGGGACTGCAGGATGGAACTGGTGATTAAACCCCATCCTTCCACTTGAGGGACGGCTGATTACCACTGAGCCACAGCCGCTAGTGCACAGCTCCAAGGAAACGTTCAAATTGAGACTTGATAAATTCATCATAAATTCTGTCATTCAATATAAATGTTGATTTTTTTTTTGGACATCCGGAAGTAAAGGTACATCCATTCTTTCCTCCCTGATATTAGCCTGTGTTCACCATGGCCTCAGGGCAGAGTCACTTCCTCGGCCTCTCAGTGCATTGACTTCTTCCATCTGCAGCACGGAGGAAGGGGCCAATCCAGGTGCAGGATGTTGGGATCCTTGGTGATACTTATTAGCCCTATTATTGCAGAGTCCTGTTTAAAATATCCTTTAGGCAGGTGAGTGCACAGTGTTCAGCCAAATGATCTACTTTCTGAAGAGTCTTATATCTTAGAGCGATAGATAATGTATGGATGGACAATAAGAAGTGCATTCCATAACTTACTGTGATGAAATATGTGGTAAAAGTGCATTAGAATATCTAAAAATGCAACTGCTGAGCATTATTAACACTTTATGGACAGAAATTGATTCTTGTGCATCCCTTTCACTAACCAATAGGTTACATTTGTTACAAATGTAACACTGCTGTTTGTTTTATTTCCCCAATTTAAACACAGAGTTCATCCAGTCACAGCTTCTACACAGTGGGGACAAATAATGAAATGAACCATGAACTTAGCTCATTTTCAGTTTCCTGTAAACATACAAATCTAACAGAGTAGTAACTTATTTATATGGTCATAGGTTGTAGCAGTACTGCGATGGCAAAGGCTGCTTTCATATTTTGATGGATATTATTGAAAGATACAATGTGGACAGTCACTGTTCAAGGGTGGGGCTTAGTGACGGGGAGGGGCTTAGTATTGGGTCAAGGGTTAACATTTTTATGGTATTTGTACATCTGTCGACTGATTGGTCATATCTTAATATTTTCTGAAGGAGACTTGACAAGGACACAGTAAGTTAAAGCAGTGGGCGGGAGAATTGAGGGCAAAGGACACACACACACACACACACACACACACACACACACACACACACACACACACACACACACACAAATAACCGAAAGAGAATTTTTGGCTGGGGAGAGTGTGTCTCCTGGGTCTGCAGGCTGAGGTAAAGAGAGAGCTTGTTTTCTTCTCTTCTATCCATACTTGCACACAGCAGTGCTCCCTGCAGGCTGCAGCTACACCTCAGTGTGAAGGCAAAGACCATAAAAAAACACACACCAGCCTGAGAGAGATTTACAGACACAGAGTCCCAAACAAAGCAGAAAGTAAAGAGGAGATTTGATTTTTTTTTCCCCCTGTTCCATAACATTTTCAAAGTCAGGCGTCATGACGGGCTTCATTTGTGGGTCACTGCGCTGTATCTGACCAGCCTTCTGAATCTGATGTGTGGATCAGAGAGAACGTACGGCGCTGGCTGCATGGGTCATTGAACAGCTAAAAACATGGTGACTGCATGCAGGGTTCAAATGAGTGGAAACATTTCTGACTCTTTTCTGAACCTGAGCCTGAGGACTGTCTGTGTTCAGTACATTTATCGCCGTACCACGACATCTTCCTCGTGAGGGCACACGGCCCCGCATGTGATGTAAGACCACTGTCTGGGATAGATTTGTAAAGAGAAATAGAGGGACGTTTGTGCGTGCTGCGTGTGCGTTATGTAACTTGCAGCCAAAAATTCTCCCCGAGGATTAGACTCAATAGAATGATATTCACGGTTTAATGTGTCTGAAAATGGAAGCTGCAAGGATGGGAGCGGCTCATTTTTGATTATCAAAGTGACTCAGGCAGATGTAATATTTTTTGCTTCATGGTCATGTAGCGCATCATTAGATTACATTTGGTTACACTTTGGATGACGACTATGAGGAGCACCACAAAAGCACTTTGTGCAGTTGACAGGTTGAGTGCAGCTCTTGTGGGTTTAAGCGTGTGTACCCATGCATGGATGAAAGTTGGAGTGCAGTGTGGAGCAAGGGTGCAAGGACAGTGTTTTTGGGAGGTTGGACGGATGTGTGTGTGTGTGTGTGTGTGTGTGTGTGTGTGTAACTGTAGGCTGTGTGAGACCCCATTGAGCCTAGTTCATTTGGGAGGGCAGGGTGACTCATGTCACCCGCTGACTCTGCTTCTCAAAATAAATTTCTTTCACTTTTCCTTTCTCACCTTTATTCCCGCCTGCTCATCTCACCTCAAAGGCCCTCTTCATGTGACGTTAGTACGGGAACCAATTTTCCAAATAATCTTTTCTGCCTCACAATGTTTGTAAAAATGACATACAGACGGGCTGACAGACAAGCAGCTGCAAGGGCAAATAATAAGATTCATTCTGAAAGTGTTCACGGCACCAGACAGAGGAGCCATAAGAAAAGAAACGAACGCACAGACAATGCCAGCCCATTGACTATCATCACCTCCGCTGTGCAGACAGCAGGCGGGCTTAGCAGGCCACTTGGCTGTACAAATATTGCACCCTATACAAGGACCCTCATGTGTGGCCTGTCAGTCATTCTATCCAATTTTCCAAATGAGGATTTGTACTAACATCTCAGTAGTGTGGCAGTAATTCAGTGTTTGTTTATGTTTAACATGTGAATGTCCTGTGCAGCCCTGACTGGAAAACTGTGAATCAATAGATCCCTCATCTCACCCAATGACAGCTGGGATCAGATCCAGACCCCCCACCGACCCCAAACAGGGAAAGTGGTATAGATAAAGGATGGATGGATGAATGGATGAATGGACGGACGGACGGAGAGACAGACGGATGGACTGACTGATGGATGGATGGATGAATGGATGGATGGATGGACGCACGGATGGATGAATGGATGGATAGATGGATGTCCTCTCTTGATTTTCCTTAGAGGGAATAGAGCGTCATTATTTTTGTCTCAGTATTACTTCAGCTTATTTTTTCAATGTGTGTGTTTGTGTAATAAAAATGGTTTGCATTACTCAATTGGCGTCTCAGGGAGTAAATTAGCATATATTTAGTGTTGTTTTATTTTCTGCACAATTTCTAAATTGCTTCATTTTCAGTCTGAATACCACTTTAGACGAAGTTGGGGTTTTTTAATCAACACACATTCTTTAACTTTTATAGGTTTAAAAAAAGTCTCAATAGTCGTGGACACTAGCAGTGGTCTAATCAGACAAATAAATCTGTGTTCATGTGTAGTGCCTTTAACATGATGTGTCTCTCTTATCTGTGTGCTCTGTTAATTACACAGGTGAGATGTTAGAGAATGACTTTAATTTAAACATCTGTTATATTCAGGATTTGTGGATCCATGACATTTGTTAATTATGAATAACTATGTACCGCTAATGTACATGGGCTTTGATTTAATCCCCTCTTTCATCTCGTCACATGGAATAACTATCTATTCAGTTCCTTTCTAATAACTCCTGTCTGTCCAGTTTTTGTCTTTGCTTGCCTCCAATCAGATGTATCTACTTAAAACAATGCTCTCTCTCATGTTTTTGAAATCCTTTGGGTAATACGGTCGGTCACCCCTTTCTTTCAAAAGAAGTCACAGCACTTGTATTTACCTTCCCTTAACCCATCTTTAATTATTTTTAACTGTCAAACCTTTGAAACCTCTGAAAAATCACACTCCCTCTCTTATCACCTGTAAAAATGTATTCTGATGTTTCTTATTCCGACTTAATTGTGCTTTTTTGTTCTCTTAAATTATCGCACTTCTGAGTCAGCAAAAGCATTCTTTTACAGAATATCATTTAGGTAACACGTCCTTACTGAAGCTCTTTGGCTGTAATTAAAAGCATCGTATTCTGTTTTATGTAACAATCACACTAAATAATACATTTAGCCCACACTGCCTGACCACATAACCCATATTAGCAGTTTATTTACCACCTTGACTGTACAGGGATGGAATAGATATAAACTCCTGATGTTAGTCTTTTATTATCTTGGCAGGTAGATAAGAGGACTGACCCTGCTCCCTTTCTCTTGTCTCCATGTCTCATCAACATGATGCTAGAACCAAGTATCAGTTGACTTTTCATAGAGACTAAAATCAGGTTGATATGACTGAGAGTCATAATTGTATTTAAATGTTTGGTTATTTTTGGGTATGTTCTGTGTTTCATTTGTGCGTCTGTCTCTGTGCTCTGTTGAAGGTGTCCATCCTTGATCGGGGAAACGCTGACGGTGCGCGGCAGCCTCTGATTGGAGGGAAGCTGGTACTGCGCCAGTATTGGATGATACCTGAGGGCGCCCTGTTTTAAAAAGAGAGCTGAAGACGCTGAACGCAGCCCTCCTTCTTCTTCACCTCCAACGACAGACAGTAGTTAACTGTGTTGGTGTGAGATTATTGTTTATGTTGTGCAGTCCTGATTCTGTAGGGGAGAGTAGCCTTTTTCTTTTGATTAACATTTTCTCATGTTTTTCTGTGAGGGAGCTAAACAAGATGCTTGTATTTTCTCTTTTTTTCCTTTATTTCGTTCGTTTAATTCGTTGTTTTGTGGTTAATCATTGGGAGTGAGGAAGGAGAGGGTCCCTTTCGTGCTACGGCTGGTTTCCCCTAGGCTGGTTGTAACAAGGTGTAGATTCATTTGGGACGGCAGCAGCTCAGTCTGTAAGGACTCGGGTTGGGAACCTGAGGGTTACATTTTGGGATTCTAAAGAATTTCAGGAAATATGCTTTTAGATTCTTGCTTAGCATTTGAAAAAAAAAGTGTTTTAAAAGTTGACTGATTTATTTCCATATTTGCAAAAATTGTTAAAAGAAGCTCATCAAATTGTTTGACAACTAAGCAAATAAGGAACTATTCCTCCAACACTACATGCAGTGTTTACTTGTTTTTGTTGTTAATCCTCAGTATCTAGTATGAGAGTAAACCAAGCAGCAACATCCCTTGTTGAAAAAAGAAGCTAATGCCGGGGTGCAAAAAGCTGCAGTCCCTCAAATGCCCTCTTGAAGCTAAGAGATCGCCTTCAGGGCCCATATGAAAATGTTGATTTTTGATGGTTCTTGAGAAACAAAAAAGGTCAGAAAGCACTCACTGGTAATCGGTCTGTGATTTAAAAACTCATGCTTTATTACTTATTAATCAAAATGTTTTTTTTTAATTGAATCATTAAAAAATTATTAACACATTAAAGGCAGGGTTGGTAATTTTTGAAAACGAGCATGGCCCTTGTTGTTGTCAGAGCCGTGTTCACATCATGTTTACATTGAAGGGACGGCCTTGTGTATAAAGCTGTTTTATTCAAGGACTAGAGAAAAGAAGAAAAACAAACTCACTGCTTATTTGAATGTCACATAAGCCTCTTTAGATCACAGTTATTCTGAGTCAATTTATTTGCAATATAATACTACGAGTTAACCAAAGAGTGCTAACATTAGCCTGCTAACACTATCCAGGACACAGGTGACTGCAGCTCAAGCAAAGGACAATTTTGTTCATCACTTGTGCTTAATGGTGTTTAATTATGGTGCTTTATAATTGATAACTCCTTCGTGCGAACAGGAGTGGAGAGGGGTTTGGAGGTGAGTCGCTGGAGGAGAGCGGAGGCTTCAGAATATCGGAGGTGTCACCAAACATCAGTTTGTTTTGGTTTAGTGCTGGTGCTCAAGGCCGACATCTACTGGATCAAAAAGTTGCACATTCTTCCTTTAACTTATTTATATAACTTTGACTTTATGAGAAATAAAAGCAAAAAAAAAAATGTGTTTGTATATTAATCTAGTTTTTAAAAATGATCATATATTGGATCAATGTAGGCCAAATAGTTATGTGTGCTGAAGGTGCCGTTTTAGGATTCTTAACAGCTTCACATAGTCTGTCAGCTCGGTTCTAAGTGATCTAAGAGACACACACTCGCACAAAGAGACACAAACCCCTCTGGTGACAGAGATGATCGTCAGAGGACGGGGGTCCTTGCATCATGTGAGGAAAACAAACAGAGGGGAATGACAAAGAGGAAGCAGGAGGGTGGAACGTTCAAAAAAAAAAAAAATGATGAGAAATAATGAGAGGACAGAAATAGTTCTGTAGATGCGTTTGTGTGTGTGTGTGTGTGTGTGTGTGTGTGTGTGTGTGTCTGAGGGGACTCCAGCTGTGTGTTTATCCTGCACCAGGGAAGACTGTGTCAAGCCAGCTGAGATGACAGAGCAGACCAGGGCTGTGACACACAACGCAGACGACATCACTCAAAGGTGTGTCTCGTTTTACCCTCTCTGAAGTGTGTGCGCATTTGTGCGTTACCCATGATTCATGCTGAATAGACGCACCACAGCAAATCTGTCTTGAGGAGAGGGAGAGTTTCTGCTATTTCTACCTCGTGCGTTTGCCTGCTCGTGGTGAAAATGTGGCATTAGGCAAAGTCAGCACCCAACTCATTACACCCGTGTGACCTTCTGTGAAATATATACACACACACACACACACACACACACACACACACACACACACACACACACACACACACACACACCTTTTACAGCATGTACTTTGTAGGACTTTACCTCAGAGCTGTGTTACTGTAAACAGACATTTGCAGACATATTAGTAGGCCAGTTCACCTGGAGCATCCTTGGCAGCCGTTTTCTCCACAGGATCAAGAGGTTATGGTTGTTGTGGGACCTGGGTAACCCCCCTCCCACCACCACCCCCCCACCCCTCCACCCCCATTGTACGACCCTGGAGCTGCCATCTGGCTTGCTTACATAACAGCAGAGTCTGTGAAATGGTACCGTTAGGGTTATGTAAACTAGCCGAGGATATTTTTTCTCATGTTAGTTAGAGTGGTTTAAATGATTGTGACCTTTCTAAACTTGTTTGGAAGTCATCAAAAAAATCTGAAAATATAAGCAGGAGTTAACGCTCTGGGTTTTTTGAACGTGGGCAGTTCAGTCTCATAAGTATGATTATTGTTTAATAGCTTTTTAAATGCTACTTGTTTGTCAAAATCATCTGAATGGGAGACTCAGTTATTTTATCCTTCAACGTTTTTGTCTAGACCGTTTTAATGAGAAAAACTAATCTCATACATGAATATTTATAAATATAATAATTTAGCTATAAAACACAGCCTTGATCAACACTCAAAGACTTTCACATGTCTTACTTATCTGGTGACCAGGCTAAGCTAATAGTGGCTAATTTAGCAACTTTAGTCTTTATGTTTTTTAGACTTTCTTTCACTTTTTCTGCTGCTACTTAGTTCACTGTTGATGTTTTGAATGTGTGTTAGAGAAGTTAAGGAAACTGTTTGTTATTAATATATATACATATGTTCGTTACCCTGTTTTTGTTTATTTTATTTCAATTAATTGCCATTTTAATTAATTATCTTCTTCAAATTCTATTCATTTTTATTTACACTTGGAGAGAGTTGGTCTGTGTAAGGTGACCCAGCAGGGGGTCTCTGGAAGTCTGAGTACGCCTGTGAGCTGTGACTCCAAACATAATGATCTTGCAATGATAACTTGTGTGAACAAGACAATGATCTTGTGCACATAAGATAATAATGTGTGTGCACAATATATATATTTTTTTTAACTTTTTGGGACATCAGGGGCTCCATTGTACTGCAGTTTAGAACACACAGGTTTACAAAGTGCTTTGACATACATGCAGCATATACTCTCACCCACCTTTAGATAAGCCCGGGCAAGCTGGATCCTACTCTCCTTGTCTTAATACTTAATGCTATCAACTTGTGCTCACAAGGTATTATCTTGTGCACATCAGATACCATCTAACTTGTGCACACAGGATATTCAGGGGCTCCTTAGTCTACAGATAAAGTTATTATCGTAATTATTGTAAAAAGGTTAGTGCTTGTAGCTGCCTGTTTTTAATGTAATCATCAAACAATCTTTGATGCTCGGCAGTTTGCAGGTTTTGGTTTGTGTTCGGGGGTTTTGCTCCACAGTGTAGGTTCTGTGCTTATATATTAAAGATTTCCTTTCATTCCAAAATGACATTCAGGCAATATGCACTTTATCGTCAGCAGATGAAGGAAATGTAGCTCTATGTGTGGACATAACAATCTCTAAACCCAAATGAAAAACTAACCAAACCACTGTGGGTTAGAAGATGTTTTTGGTCATCGCTTTCAAAGCGAGAAAAGGTAATCAAGTGACATCTCTGCCGTGCAAACTGCACAACACAGACACACCACTCGGTGATCTGTCGTGTTACTTAACCTCTTTGTATACCATTATGACTGTGATCCATGACAGCCAGGTGTTCAGCTAAGAGCTTGGGATGAGGTTAAAGCCCCTCTGTTGGTCTGTCAGCCTGCTAAGCACTCGCTCAGCCTCATTCAACAGGCTGAAACCACGGCCCTGAATAGAACAGTGGTGGACCAATCATAGGCGGGGGAGGGGTGCTTTTGTCCTTCTAATGAACTCGCTGGCTGAAGACGACTGTTATGTAGTTCAAACACACCACCTAGTGTTGATCAAGGACACTTGTGTAGGTGTGCGTGCATCAAACCTGGGATGTGATGCATGATGGGGTTTGGAGGGGAAGCCACGTCTACACGTGATGACAAAAAAAACATGGTAAAAAGAAAAGCAGGATTTTTGTTATGTACCTGTGTCAGACCAAGCTCTGTTTAATAAACCACTTTTAAACACCTTCAGATCAGCTGTGCTATTATCTGAAGTTTTAAATAAATTACTGATTATTTGCCTCTTTAATTTTTCATTTAAAAAACGACATTTAAAGTATTTAATTCAGCTTATTCTGAAGTCATGCCATGGGACAGATTTAATTTATGATGCTTCCACACCAACACCAGAAATACAAATAAATATTGAAATATCAAACTCTTTTGAATTTGATGGTAAAAGTTCACTATGATCCCTCCAAAAGCATGTTTAGCTTGCTATGACACCATTTCACACAAGAGGGACTAAATCTGTTTTCATGCGCAAAAAAAATGCTCTGAAAAATCTTCTGACATTTTCGGGTTGAGCTGCATGTGTGAATGCACACAGCCAATTTTTGCCACACGACTTTCCACTGACTTGTTTCCCTGCCAGATCCCCAGCTCATGGTGAGCCGATGTGCGTAAGCAGCAACAAATATTCATGAAAAATGAGCAAGTGAGAGAGTGGGCTGGTGTGATGATGTTTATATCACATACTTGTGCACATTGTGAAGCTGCTTCATACTTTCTCCAGGATGTTCTTTTTCACTTGTTTGTTGCAACAACCCCCCCTCCCCCTCCCCTTACACTTTTAAAGCTTTTTCAGGAGTGCATGTGTCAATACAGCTCAATAATACAAAATTACGATTTTCTTGCTCAGAAATATCGAAGATCAACTTCATTGTGTCAATATGACGTCCTGAAAAAAATACTTTTCTAGCCATCGTGTTCCTGTGAACATTTCAGCAGCCTCTGAAGGTAATATCTGGACATTTGGCACACATGCTACTTTGACACAAGGTATAACTGATTACATTTGGGGGGGTCAAACATTAAAAGGTCAAGGTCACCTGGACCTCATCTTGGTCCCACTCTAAAGGACTTGACAATTCAGCAAAGCTCAGAGGGAATTCTCATGCAACTGGTTTCCATTTTCTCATCCAGCTGACAGAATGTTTTCTACCCCTCACATAAGTTCATGCCCAGTCCACTGTTCCTAGAAGGGTCTTGTGGCGATCACATGCTATGCAGAGACACACAGAGAGAGAGAGAGAGGGAGAGCGAGAGAGAGAGGAGGACATTCTCTCATTTTATGTCCCTCCTGTCAATGATTGATTCGGGACATTTCCTGTTTAGTTGAATGCTTTCTTGTAATTGTTTTTTCAACACTGTGGGATTGTACTGTACTGATTGATGGAGGTAAATAACTCTGAGTAAATCTAGTTAGTGTTTTCTTTGTAAATGAATAGCATTTGAAATCAGTCTGAAAAAAATCACAATGTGACTCTTGTTCACGCTGCAGCTGTAGCACTGAGAAAATTCAGTTTGACTTGGATTGATTGTACTTGTGGTTTGGCCAGGGTTTTAAAGGACACATATTATCCTCCTTTTCAACAACTTTAAATAATTCTCAGAGCTCCCCAAAACATGTCTGTGAAGTTTCTTTATAAAAATCCACTCTGATCCTGTTTCTGATCATGCCTATAAACCTCACCTATTTCAGCCCTGCTCAGAACAGGCTGTTTCTGTGTCTGTAGCTTTAAATGTAAATGAGCTGTGTCTGACCACACCGCCTCTCTGAAAAGGCTTGAGTGGCTCTGTGTTTCTCGCTCCATGTTCTATTGTTTACGGTGAGAAGACAGACTCAGAGGGCAGAACAAACAGCTAGCTGTGGGAGTGTCACCCTCCTGGGGGAGGGGCTACTGCCCTTTGTGGTGTCATGAAGGGAGAATCTCCAAACAGCCTGTTTGAGGACACACATTTATGAAAAATGGAGAAGATGAAAGATGGAGAAGATGGACTTTTATCATAATTGGGGAGTTTATAGACAGACTAGGGACACATATTAGTGAAACATGGTAAAGAATATTTTGTATAAAATGTGACCTTAAAATGGTAATCTTGTTTACTGTGGTTCTACAATATTGAAAATCAAGCTGTGATAAAGATAAATAAACATTGACAAGCAGACAAAAGTGTCCCACAAAAATTGCTTTAATTTCCTGTTAAAAATAAGGCTAGAGATGCAGCAGAAGTACAAGATGCTGTTTGTACTTCTCGCTTGAACAGAGGAAGTCTTTGCCAAGTTAATGACATTTCTGCAGATAAGAGGGGATGACGGGGACCTGTGGAGGAGGATGAGACTCCATCATGCTGTGGTGGGATGAAGTCGCTCACTGCACTCAGAACTCCTACATTATTATAAAACTGATTAATTCAGGCTGTGGACAGGCTGCAGAGTTAACAGGTCTGAAGCCCCCTCCCCTCACAGACATTGTGCATAGCTGAGTCAGGTTATCCTTTACAAAACAAATTCATTATAATGCAACAGCAGTTAACTGTTGTCAAATCTTTAAACCCAAGCCATTTTCATGTTTCATACATAATTCATCATATATATAATTCATATTCAATGTACAAAGTTACATTCTGAATTGCAAAGGCTCAATCGTTGGAAATAAATACTGTAATGGCTAAACTGCAACGATATTTCACTCCTCTCTTGGAGAGAAGACAGACACATACACACACGTGCACACATACACACATGATGAGGAAATGCCTCCTCTGACACTGTTCAATACAAAGAGGACAAAAACATACCAGTGCAGTGTACTGGTACAGAGGCCAGAAACACACTTTCATGTTGCAAACAGTTCGAACATTTTGTGCACTCTAAAGACATCAGAATGAAAAAAAGTTCATAAAAAATAGACTTAAAACTATTCTTCTGAAAAATCAGATCGCAAATCAGGAGGAGATATTGTCAAATAAACTTCATTCTGTACAAACGGGGCAGCAAGAAGCAGCGCTGCAAAACCGAAAATGTCAAAGTTACAATTGTGACCTCTAAATGTCAAGAGGAGGATTAGAGGGGGCGGGGTTTATGCAACCCTCAGAGTGGCTTTCTTTTTTATAATCTTCTCATAGAAACAGGTCCTGCACTTTCTCTTCTCTCGCTCCATGAAAAATATTTTCATGTCCTAATATGAAAGTTTAAAAATATATCTTATCTTTACACGAGGATTTCTTTTACAAAAGCTTGTTTTCCTATCTACATGCAGGCAGACTCAAACATGCTGCTCTTAAAGTGCCATTCCAGAGGAGACACTGGTAAAGTGTTTCAGCACGTGCCAAACTATCGGTCTTTATCCTTTGGTAACAAACACATTCTTCTGAGGAAAAATAAATACTTTTTCACACTTGAGATAGTCAGATAGTCCTTCCAACCCCTGATACATAAGGCAGATTTTTTTTTTTTTTGAGTGTCTACAAGCAGGAGCTGCTGAGCAAACTAAGAGCAGAGGATGGACAGAAGACAGGAACCTTAAATGATATTTCATTAAATAGTCTGTTGTCTGTCAGTCTTTCAGCACTGGGACCAAAGATAACTCAATGGAAAATAGGGTTTACATTATAGTTCTAAATAAAGAAGGCGCTGCTGCTTCTAATGTTATATTTGATGTTCGTGAACATATTCTTGAGTTCTTTAGCCCACAGTTTGTGCCTCTGATGTATTATCATTATGTTCAACACGGTCACACATCTTATTTAATGAAAGATAATTACCTGCTCATCTTTGAACACAAGTCTACTGTCACGCTCTCCACTCTTATATACTTAGCTTTAAGCTAAATTCTAAGGTCAGCATGCTACCATGTTCACAACAACAGCGCCAACATTTTGATGTTCAACATGTATAATGTAAACATCTGCTCATTAGGAATAATAAAGCACAGATGAAGCTGGTGGTAATGTCGTAGTTTAGCTGGTAAAGTGTTGGACTAAGTGATATTTTGACCTGACAATTAGAGCTCGACGATTAATCGGCACGGTTGATATTAGCATATCCAGTGACTATCGGTATCGGCTAATTTTATCAAAGATATGCACCGATTCTACATTTCTTCACCAGTAAAATAGAATTTAATTTTGAGTTTCAATGGACTAGTGGTTCTCTTTCACCAGCAGAGGGCGCTATATGGATTACAAACATCATCACTCTCCAGAGTGTCAAGCAGTGTGCACATACATGAACAGTTACTTTCCAGTTGAGTGATCATCTTAGTTATGTTATTTATCTTTTCAACAAGTTTTTGATAACTGCACATAACGGATCAACACAACAAATGAGTTTATATATAAATATATATATATCTATCTCTAAAGATCGAACATAGATCTAAGAAAGATATCGGCCAATATATCAGTATTGGATTATGTATTCCTCCCCAATATCAATATCGGTATCTGCACCAAAAATTGCTTATCGGTCAGGACCTACTGACATGATTTCATGATTTAAGTCTGCACACAAGAGGTGGACTGAGTTACAGATGCTGACACTGACAGCCATGCTAATAGTCAGCCTAAAGACCATGACTGTAAGTTAATGCATTAACACAGATAGAATATTTCTGCATCAGGATGGTCAGAAGTGTCTTCAAAGATTCTGGGAAAAGCTTCAGATCAGTGCAATCATATCAAATAATCCTTTGTGATTTTTCAAAACACTGCAAAGCAGATATTCTGTTTCTGGAATTGAACTGGTTACATACACATAAGAGGCATAAACTGGGAATATTTCTGTCATCTTGTACATTTAGATACGTTTTGTGCCATCCTCTGCGCCAACGGGTGCTACCTATAAATCTGATGTACTGCACTGGACTTAAATCAAATCCGGACCTAAAGTAGAGACAACCGGCAATCTATTAAATATATATTACATACAATCAAAAGCCAAGTTCTCAAATGAACTAAAACAACATGAAACATTATTAAGAGTAAAACCTGACTGGCTCCCAGACATGACTGCCCCACTTTGACTTGACTTAAAGGGCAACATGGAGCTCACGAATGATTATTTCATGTTTTGACCAGCTGATTCAGAATTAAGTCAAGTCCAGTATGAGCATGCATCGAATTGACTGAAGGGAACCTGAAGATGTCAGGAGGAAAATTCATTCTGTGCTGAACAAAATGAAAAAACGAAATTTCTGTTTTCATAAGAACTTAAATAATATTAAAAGGAGATAGAAGTGTTATGACAGGGTGAAATCATGAAGTAAAAAACAAACAAAACATAAGACAAAACAAGTCAAAATAAATCCATATCATGCAGTTTTTGTGTCTTTCTGTTTGCACTGCACCAGTCCATTTTAGGACTGATAGCTCTGAGAGAAGCTTTTGCTTGTTTCTTTTTTGTTCAGGTTTGAGGGAGAAAAAAAGTGCTGATTAAACTCGTGCCAGCAGAGCAGAGTCGTCCACATGAACTCATCCCTCCACAGCAAGAGAAAAAGGCAAATCAGGCCTCAGGGGTCTGGGGTCAGAGTTCAGCCCTCGCTGGCCATGATCTGCCAGACGATGAGGTGGCTGCGCTCGGCTTTAGCCAGGGAGGGCTGCAGTTTCATGCGGGGGGCATCTCCGTCCTCCGCCTCGCCATCCTCATCACCTAAAGACAAACAGACATCACGTTGGTCTCCACACCTGCTGGAGGGTAGTTAGCGGGGTGTTTTCCTCAGTTACATGTATTAAACATACCCATCCTGAAGTCGATGTAGCCTTCTCCTCCGCTCATTACCAACACAGACTTGGTTTCTTCCTGAGTTGCGGCATCTGTCGCTTTGTCACCAACTGTTTCCCCTCCACAGGACGCAGATGGGAGTGCATGACCTGAGAGCACAGAGCCACAAACTGTAAAGAACAACAAACAAGTCCAGATTGTATTTTTCTAGTGAAGACTTTCTGAGCGTAATACTGTATTGGAATGAGATCCCTGCTCTATGGTCCATTAGTTCTAAAGAGTTATTAAATAATCTGATATGCCAACAGGTCATTATAATTAATACACACCCAGGGCCTACTGATAAGAGGAGTCTCATTTGCCACTACTCAACAATAATTCCCTTCCTATATTAGTGATTGGGAGGAAAAAGTACAACAAAAAGTACAACTCGTGTTCAACAGAAAGTACAAAGATTTGTTTAAAGGGGACATAATGTAAAAAACCCACTTGTACAGTGTTTTTGAACATATATTTGGGTAACCTGAGTGTCTACTGACCCACAAAATAAGAAATGAACCCATCCAGTCCTTTGTTTGTAGTCTGCATAAGTCTTTCCGTTTCAAATTTGCTCTCCTTGTGATGTCACAGTGGGATTCTGGTAAAAAAAACAACAAATACCATCCCCTTCTCCCTGGTATCTCCACCTATGGACTCCACCCCCAGCTTACAGCAAAACTTTTGCGCAGTTCCACCATTTTTATTCTCGCTACAGAGGAGTGATGTCTACCAGGAAAACTCAGGGGGGGGGGGGGGGCGCATTTAAAGAGACACACACACAAAAACAGAGCATTCTGAGAGAGCTGGTTTATACAGGGTCACAAACCTCCTCTGGTGCTTGATTCATGTTATATTTTGACCAAAGCACAGATTTTGTATTTAGACCACAGGGGACTGTTTTAAAAGGTAGAAAAAGGGGTATAACATGCCCCTCTTTAAATTGGAAATGGTACATTTCTAAATGCACACCTAGGTCACACCTACCAGATTCACACCCATTCACACTGAGGCTGCCTTGTAAAGTGCCCATCAGCATTAACTAATCCAGTTGTACACATTCATCACCGTCTTCAGCCCTTCGATAGGCATCTCCACAACTTTATTTGTGGCTACCAGCATGTGTTTCTGTGTCTGCAGGACGCTGCACTCAGGCCCTTTTATGGGCATTAGTGGGCGGGAATCTACAGGAACGCACTTTAACGAACACAAGGAGATGAGAACACAGCTGCTAACAATTCAGTCCTTTAAGAACGGGGAGTCTTCTTGGAAATCTTCTGAAGTACAACTTAGAAAAAACCTAAGAACAATTTTGAGAAGATATCACTGAATGAGGCCCAGTGTTTCTCTGATGCTCTTCTACAACTTTGGGCTTAGTTTTTCACACAGACTGAAGTTCTTTCATACTGAAGTCAAATCAAATTGGTCTCGCTGAGTCGGGCATAGATGTTATAGAGACATTGTAGTCCTAGACTTGTAAATGACTTGTGAATAAAAAGGGACAACTGAGCATCCAGCCTGGCTTTCTTTTTACCTGGGACAGCAGTGAAGAACTTGACGGCATCTCTGTGACCATGGAAACAGAGCTGAGCGTGAGCCATGGAGCAGTAAGGAACGAACGTCCCAGCTGTCACTTTGTCAGTCGTGTCGTCACCATAGACACGAACTACACTTCCCGGTTGGTTTCCTGCTGCCTGGGTTGTCTTGTTCGCTGCAAATGGAAATGAGTAAGTTTGAGAAAAGAGAGGAACAGGCGTGGAAGAGTCGGACCATAATTCACAGTTATGGTGTTTGAAGCACTTTGAAGAGCATAGCGTGAAAAATAAATCAGGGTAGCTCCTACACTCACTGTCTGTCAGGGGGATGGAGATGATGACACCATTCCCAGTGCCGATCCACAGACGATTAGATGACACCATTAGAGCTGTAATCCTCACAAATGAAAAGCCCAGTTTCCCCGTACCTGAGAACAAAAGTATAAAGAACATGTTCAAAAAACTAAATCTGAGATAATGAACAACAGTCTGTCAGCTCCTGATGAGTATCTTTGTGTTTAGTAAAGGATAGATAACACTGAAAGAGTCAACAGACCGAGCATCTTGCTGACGTAGGGCTCGATGTCGACGTCCTGAAGGTGCTGGAAGGTGTGAGCGTGGAACAGCCTGAGAGTGGAGTCCAGTCTGATGGAAACCCAGATACCGTCCCCGTCCCAGGCCAGCTGACGTACCTGACTTTCCTTACGAGGGTGGGCATCAAATGATTTCTGAGAAGAAGCAGATATGACAAATTTTAAGACAACAAGCAGAGATTTCTGATTTCATTGACTAAAAAAAGAAAGTAGTGGGATTTTGATCTGATTGTTTGTGGTTAAGGGGGGTGAAGAAGGTGCCTGATACGAATCCCTGTTGGACGGGGCCTGACTGCATGGAGCTTGCATGTTCTCCCTGTGCATGCCTGGGTTCCCTCCAGGTACACCGGTTTCCTCCCACAGTCACTAGGTTAATTGTAAATTGGCTCTAATTTGCCCGTAGGTGTGGATGTAAGTGTGCCTGGCTCTGTGTCTGTACGTCCACCCTGTGATTGATTGGCAATCAGTCAAGGGAGTACCCTGCCGCTCGCCTAATATCGACTGTGATTGGCTCCAGCCCCCCTGCGACACCGAACGGGATAAGCGGTATAGATAACGGATGGACTGTGATTTAAAGGAGTTTTGTAAACGGCAGGTGTGGATCTATGTTTTCTCGCCCTGCTGAACTCTGCATTGAACGCACTAATGTGCACAAGAAGAATTGAGCCAAAATCCACTTTTAAATTTACCTCTATCTTCATTGCTTTGGGCTGAACCACGTAGATCTTGTTCCTGTAGCCGCACCACACCTTGTCATGCACTACAGTCATGCAGCGGATGGAGTGGTGAGGTCTGCCCAGGTCTAACAGGTGGTAGTTAGTCAGGTCCCACTGTCCATCTGATCAAAACAAAGAAAACAAAGACAAGAAATACATTTACAGATCAGGTTGATTTGACTTGTTTTATGTGAACAGAACACAACGTAAGTCCTCACCCTCTCCTCTGTGGAAGATTGCTAAAGTGCCGTCAGAGAGGCCGACCAGCACGCGCCCTTTCACGTGTCTGTTGGAAACAAATGAATGTATTCAAACATCAAAGCACGAAGCAACACGAGAGTGAGATTGAAGTTATGTATAAATCATTCTATGTACTTACACTATACCCAGCACAGAGTCCTTCAGCTTTATAGAGTGCAGGCACTTCTTCCACTGAGCAACAGACGAGTGGACGTACACACTAGAATCACAGCAGGTTTTCCTCAATCATCTGAATTACTTGAACACTGTCCATACATCTCAGTATTGCAGGGCAGAAGAAACACATGACACTCACCATCCGTTCTGTGCACCCAGCCACATCGTGGGCTGAACGCTGCTCATTTTCTGAGCCTCTTCTCTCATCAGGTCCTGCTCCTCCGCACTGGGGTTTGAACTCACTCCGTCTTTCAGCAGGTCGCTCTCTCTGGTCAGCAGTGACAACAAGGATTATTATTACAGCTACTGTTTGTACCACTGTTACAATTCTCCGTTAACAACACACCTCCAGTCAGTGGTAATAACGAGAGATTGTTTCTTTTAGTCATTATCCTTTTCAATAAGTGAACAAATTAAATTCAACCAGCTAGAGTCTTTATTCTTTGTTTATTAGAAAGGTAAGTCTGCAGTCCTACACATCATACTTGTTTTGTTTTTGATGGCCTTTTGTCACTTTAGGGATTTGAATCTGATTAAAAGAATAATTACTTAGAGTAACTTTTGAGTGTTTTTGTTGCATTACCTAGCGGAACAGTCATAACATTTCACTGCACATCTGTATGAGCATGTGACAAATAAAAATCATGAATCTTGAAAAAGCCTGAGCAGCAGGGAGTGACTGCAATATGGGCGAAGGACATCATGGTTTGTATCCTGTAATTCTTTAATGTGATTAAAAAGATGATGCAAACTCCATGTCTGTATACAACAGCTTACGTAGGTTACATAACTGAATGTTGTACAGATTTGACGGATATGGGGCACTACTTACTTAAATCAGGAGGCCTTTTTTAATAAGCTAATTTGAATAAAAAATCTCAAATACAGGAAAAATGCACAATTTAAATGAAAGAAATGAGAAAGATGTTGTCCATTTTTCTACATACATTTTGGTTTGGCTCATTATTTTGTGGGTGTTCATTTTCAGAAAAGAATGTCTAAATGTTTAAATTAAAGAATTGTAGTGCTCCTGTCATCGTTTGTGGTTTATTTACTTACACAACTCTTTACTGTTGCTTAGGTTTTACAGATTCCAGGGATATGAAGCAGCAGTAACTTTGCTAAATGTTGCTTAGTGCTATGCTCATGAGGGATTAATGATGGATGGGTTTTTTATAACATAAGAATGAGAAAGGTCTTTTTACCTGCTCTTTTGATAAGTGTCTTATGATAATATTTGTTATGAATTGGCGCTATACAAATAAAGATTGAGTTGAAAATACTCTGTCAGGAGTTGTTACATTGTGTTTTCACTTGTTCCAAAGACTTTAATAGCCTGCAGAACACATTAGTCCATCGATGTAACAGGGTTTAATGTATTGTAATTAAGATTTACAAACCAACAAACATCAGCATGACTTTCATGACCTGACGATAAACAGTGTTACAGCGACTTGATGCTGTTGCTTAGTGTGTTTTTTTTATGGGTTGCTCTAATAAAATGGGCCGCTTTATTGAACCGGCTGTAGAGTAACGACATGGTGCTGGATAATGGGCCTCATGATGTTACCTCTGAGAGTAGTTGGCTGGAGCTTCTGCTGTCAGCTGAGCTCCGAGAGGGTCGGTGAAGACGTGCTCTGTGTAGACTCCCCTCAGGCTCTCTCTTTGGTCTGCACAGCCTGAACTGGCCTCTGTCGCCTCGGTGGCTTCCTCTGCTGTTTTGGATTCTGTAGAAGGAATCATCTATCAGTTAAATGGGCCAGAACATAAATGTAGGTAACAATGGATTCTGACCGTTTTGCTTGTTTCTAGTTAAGATATCAAATGTTGTGAATAAGAAGTGTGGTCATGTTCTGATGTATCCTTCTATTAAACTTCTCTTAGGTTCTGTAAATGTGACAGTTATCACATACGTTACCTTTCCTCGTCAATGATTTGATTGATCCAACAAACTGTTCAGTATTTATCAAGCTTTGAAATGTTGAAAAATGGCTCAAAGTTCTGAAGAGTGGCAGATGTTCGGTCCTGCTTTTAGACTGTGTAATAAAATCATAAAAAAAGACCAGAAACTTTCTGCACTTATGACTACTCAGACCTTTCTCTGCTGATGTTCAGGAAAGATCCACAGATTTTGACCAGCAGATGGCAGTCATGCACACATATTCTGTAGGAGAAGCTGTGTTCATTGCTGACAATGACTTTGTCAAAATAAAATAATACTTAAAATAAAAATAAGGAGCCTCTCTAAACCTGTTAGCAGTTAGCAAAATGTCTCACTGAATCCAACTTTTTCAGCAGTAATATCTTAAATTTAGATATTATTTTTTTAGGTAAGAATAAATAATTAATACAAAATTGTGTTATTTCCAGCATAAATATGTATGTTCATGATTTTTGGAGACTTAGAAGCTTAATGAAGTTCTTGATGAATTGGATCAGATTATTTAGTGAAGTCCTCAGTTTGTTTACATCTTATCTTAAAGGTACAGATAATGTTACTTCCATTACAGACTGTACATTTGAGCAGCAGATCCCCGTGACATACAGAATGTGTTTTAGCTGCACAGACAGAACTACTGCAACTCCATAATGATCTCAGAAGCCCCTTTAAAATAAGTTTAAAACTCTTTCTTTGATTGTCATAAACTGCTTTCAGGGGAACAGCTATGTCCTTATGCTGGACTATGGACAGCGTATGTTATATAACAGCAGAATATTTAAACAATCTTTTCACTTTTGATAGATCGGATTTTTTTTAAATGTAATCCTAAAGATTTGTATTTCTTATGTGAAGCATTTAGTATAGTTATAAATCTGCTGTGAGCTGATTTGCTTTCAATTTTAACCTGCGACTATTAAAGCCGTAATATATAATGCTTAAGGTAGTGTGTTGTAGTTTTCTTAGTGTCATAAAACAGCACTATCTTCTTCAGCGCGGTAAGCATAACTAAGTAGAGGGTGTTATTAATATACCCCTCATGCAAGCAGTGTTTTTTTTAGGCCCAGGGTTAGGGTTATCTCTGAATGCATGCTAGTGTTGAGTGAAATGGAATAAAAGGATAACTATCTCTATCCAGTTTCTTTATCTTTTACCTGGACTGTCTGCAGTCTGAGGAACAGCTGATGCCCCCTCAGTGTCACAGCCAACCACAGTGATGCCTCCCAGCACGTCGTCTGCTCCTGCTGAGATGCTATTGGTCGATTGTGAGCTGCCTTCTCCTGCTGGTTCTGCCTCAGAGTCTGGAGGTACTTCCTCACCAGCAGGGTAGTCTGTCTCTCTTGCTCCTAAATGAAATCACACACAGAAGTTTAAGGAGACGTGGACATGAAAAGATTATTTGCTTGCAAAGAGATGTCAATAAAAACTCTCTCTTCCTACATGTGGACTCTGATACCCATATTAATGTGCTGACCTGGTACACTGGCGATGCAGAGGACGTGGGAGTTGCATACAAAAAAGCTCTCCAGAATGTGTCCAGGCTGGTTTGCATCGATCACAACAGCTTTAGTTGTGGACTGGGTGCTGGTGCAGATCCAAACCAGCGACGACAACTCTTCCTGCTGACGCAACTCCTTCTGCTGCTCCTGCAACAGCAAAGGAAAATAAAACATTGTGCATGTAGCTTTAAGTACTGTATCATCATCTTTTATCACCATGAGTGTCTGGGATACTGAAAGAATAATCTGCGTGTGTGTACCTTGAGTTCATGATCTAGTTTGTCCAGGCTGCTCTGAGATCCTATTTTCTTTTTAGGGCTCTCTGGTCCGGGCACATCACTGTAAAACACGCTGGCTCCCACGATAGAACCTCCGTCTCTGGTTTTCCCTCCAGAGAGGTTCACACCAGCAGCACACCACAGCTGAAGCACAGACACACAGACAAACAGAGATATTCAGGATATATTTTATCTACCACAAGGTCCCTACTGTATTTCAAAATAAAACAACAAGTAAAGTACTATCAGATTAGTACCAAATAAAATACTTTATAATTTGTGACTATTTCACAGACTTCATCCAGACAGGTTGTATTAAACTACTTTGACAAATCTACAACAGCTATCCAGAGAGACGTTACAGAGCAGAAACACGCCTTAAATTTAGAAGATTTAAGGCTAATATCTATATTTGTATGTGTTTATGCAGCTGGAGTAAATACCTTCATAGAAGCATCTTTCTCATCCAGAGGTCGGAGGAAGACAGGAACAGGTAGATTCTTCATCTTACCCTCAGCCTGACCACCATTAGTCTGAAAACAAAAATACACAACACAACCATTAGTTTCAGTAAAGAACACCTTACTATAGATCTACCATCAACTAAGAGGAGCAGACAATCCATAGTTAATAAAAAGGAAAAATACAGGAGCTGATTCAGGTTTGAGTCATTTTCATACTTTGTATTTTTTAGGGAGACTCCAGCCGTAAGCCTGAACTCTGCCGTCCTCCTTCTGCACGTGGGCTTTGACCTGCTGGTACTGAGCTCTCTTCTGCTCTCGCCTGGACACCACATTGTCTGCCGCCACTCTATGGAACACAAAAACAGCTCACTGTAAAGGTTGATTTTATTGGAAGGCTGGGTTTCCCCAAACAACATAGAAGAAACTCATAGTTGCGGTCAGCAATTTCATTTAAGTTGTCAAAAGATATGTTCAAAAATGCGGCCTGTCACACCACTTCTACATTTCAGCGGTTCAGAAAAAGATTGTTTTGCTGTTCTGAAGTTCTCATTAGTACATCTAACTAGTGATACAGTCTACAGTAAATAGCGGGGAAATTTCAGTGACTCCCAGCTGGACATTCTGCAGTTTAATGTGACGTTTCTCTTTAGTTAAAAACAGACATCAAAGAAGACATCATTGTGCTGTTTTATCTTTGAATAAGTATATCTTAAGTTAAGACTGTAAACAGATCCTCAGCCCGAGGAGGAAACAAAATCATGTGTTAAAAGTGTCTCGGACTGACTCACTCCTCATTGAGGAAATCGAAGGCTTTGCTCTTGTCACTGGGCAGCTGCTGCAGAGTGCTGCTCCTCTTCTTGACGGACGGCTGAATCTGAGAGGTCGGTGCGTTGTACTTGACGTTCACTGGGGCTTCCACCGCTGGCTTCTTGGCTGCCGTGCCCGACGAGCTAAACAAACGGCTGAAACTGGAGGTGTAAGGGCGGGGAAGTGGGAAGGGCAAGAGGGGGAGAAAGCACACAAACAAACATATAGTGGGGTGGACACAAGCAGTAGCTCCGGCAGCAGAGGTTGGGTCAAACGATTAAGGACACCAAACTGTCCCATGCTTACACACCATACCAGCTTTCACACGGGTAGCAATCAGAGACTGAAATACACATTCCTGTTAACTTGTAAAGACCCGACTGGCAGTTTGAATGCTGGAGAGCAGGGAGTGCAGGGTTAATGTGGTGCACCGACTGGGATGTTAGTCAACAACACGCAGCAAAACAGGCCTGGACAATAACACTTTTTGTTTCCCCACTAAGTCTAAAGTAGCACACAAGATTTAACATACCTACTGGTATGTATGGTACAGCTGACAGTCATTAAGTCTGTTTCCAACTAACCAGCTAGAGGAAGAATATGCAACATTTTATACATAAATACAGCAGAAATCAAGTATACCTCTGTACATGTCTCTTGAGTCATGACTGTCTACAATGAGTGAGAAGCTTGAGTCTCGCTGGCTGTGTTGTTGTCAGAGCCGTGTTTACATCATGTTTACATGGACGGGACGGCCTTGTGCATAAAGCTGTTTTAGTAAAGGACTAGAGAAAAGAAGAATAACAAACTCACTGATTATTTGGATGTCACGTAAGTGTGTTAATATTAACGGTCATTTCATGTCAATATATGTGCAATATGAAGCTCCAAGTTAACCAAAGTGTGCTAAGATTAGCATGCTAACACAACAATGCAGGACACAGGCGATTACAGCTCGAGCAAATGACACTTTTGTCCACCGCTTGCGCTTAATGGTGCTTAATTATAATGAGTTCTAATTCATAACTCCTTCGTGTAACTCCAAACAGCCAAACAGCAGTTTGTTTTGGTTTCATGCTGGTGCTCAAGAGCGACGTCTACTGGATCAAAAAGTTGCACATTCTTCCTTTAATAGTGGACAGTATAACTTTTTTTTAAAGATAATTGAGTGTAGCCACATAAGCACATTTGCTTTGTTTAGACCGAGACACTCCACCCTTATCCTGCCTCCCTCCCTCCCTCCCTCCCTCCCTCCCTAAAGAAATCCTCTCAACACACCTCCTGCACACAGACATCACAACATCAGGCACAGTGAAGAGGGACAAACAGAAACAGGGCAGGAGAGATGTTGGATTGATCAGATTGTGTTTCCATTTTACAAACAACTGTCCCAAACCCATGGCTATAAACCTGCTCCAAGTTATCCCTCAATGTATAATCACACTCATTCCTTATGACACTCAACAAAGGAGAGCCTGGATCATGTTTAGTTTGTCTGTGAGCTAACAGGTGCATTCTCAGCTCTCACTTAAGATCCTATCATGACTCAATTGTTTCATAAAGATTTAAAGACAGTTGTGAAAGTAAAGCAGTTCAGATCTGAGATCAGAGTCTTTGTTTACTGGCTCGCTCTCCTCTGTTAAGAGTTTGTTGTCAAGATGAAAACATTGAAAAACCGAGTCACCATGTTAACGATTTACCTACATCCTGGAGAATAAATAAAAACATACAACATGGAATACAAAAGAAAAGCAAGATGAAACATAGAAAACAAAGACATCACGCTGCGGTTGGTATTTCAGAGATGAAGTGAAAAGAAAAGCGGGGCTTACAACTGCCAGAGGCTGGATTTCTTCTTCTCTGGAAGAGACGGGTTCTCCTTTGAAGCCCTGAGAGAGACAGTTCACTTTGAATCAAACTGAAAGCTTCGGATAAGAGATGACAGTTAAGATGTAAAAAAAGTGAATTACCAGTCGTTTGTCATCACTACTGTTAGTGGAACATTATGCAGCTGTGATATGAGACCACTATTGAATTATGTGATCGTTAAAGTATCGTCAAGTTAGGCCAGCTAACCGCTAATGAGATAACAAAGTCAATCTGAGCATTATTCAATCATGTTCACTTATTTAACCTTTGACCTCTGCAACATGGTAATGCAGGGGTTAGGATCACTCCCTCCTCCACACACAGGGTCAAAAAGGCTTTTGTGACTAGGACTCTTTCCTCGTCACATATTGGCTGCAGCCTTTCAGACATACAGAAGTGAATGGCACAGTTTCTGCAGATGTCTGTTCATCATGAGTTTGGTTTTGCCAATGATTTCTGCCTCTTAAAGAAAAGTTATTTCTTGCCACTGTAACTTTGCTAAATGTTGCTCAATGCTCATGATGGATTAACACTGGGTCTTTGTAATATAGCAAAGAGTAAGGTCTTTTAACCTGTTATTTTGTAAAGTGCCTTGACATAATACTTGATATGAATTGGGGCTATTCAAATAAAGATAGATTGATTGATTGGCAAGCATAGATAAATTTGAGCTGAGATACAGATGTGCAGATTGTTTTGTTTAGTGTTTATTCAAATGGATAGAGTACTGTACATTTAGCCTTTTTATGAATTATTTGATCTTTCATCATTTTGTCTTTGATATTTTCATACAAATACAATAGTTATCATGTGCTAAAAAGGATGTGTACAGGAACAGGCAACCTGTTTGTCATTCAACCCTGCTCTCAGCCAACTTTGTATGTGACTGGGATCTGCGTCAGTGCTCTGCTGCCCTCTAAGGACACGCATCATTATAACTGATGCAGTCCTATATTGTTTATGCAGACCTAAAGATTGGCTTATAGAAAATAATCACTCATCAAAATGGAAGAAAAATGTTCTCTAACAAACATTTTCAACTGGTTGAGCATTGCTTTAAGTCCACTGCCTCTGGCCTCACCTGATCATCTCTGTCCACCTGACAGCCTCCTGCAGCTCCATCAGCCTCTCCTTATACTGGTTCCTCTCCATTAGCACCCTGGCCATCTCCACCCTGGTGAAGCGCTTCCTCTGCGCTGTGGGCACATCACTCTGCAGGTACAAAACCAAAACGTGTAAATCAGAAGATCATTATGATGGACTCGCTTTTTAATAAACACACTTAAAGCTTTACCAGGCTTTACTGGAATCAAGCAGCATTTACATTGTAATAATTGAAAATATTAAAATTACTTCAACATTTAGGTAGCCTACCTCAATAACCTATATCATTTTTATCAAAAACGATGTATGACACAGTGAGAAACACAAGGACTCACATCATCCTCATTGTCGTTCTTGACCTTATGTTTGGCTTCTTCAAGCTCTGCTCGAATCCTGCAAGCAGGGAAACACATTTGAGGTCTTCAGCATGCATCTTTTTACAGTATGAACTCCAATGTATGATGATGAACAAGACGGCAGTGCACATCAACTCACTTCTTGAGTTCTTCTTCTAACTCTTTGTTCTTCTCTTCTAGTTTGGTCTTTGACTGAGTGACAGCTTCCAGCTCCCCACGCAGACCCTCCTTCTCACAGGACAGCTCATCCACGCGTGCTATCAAGTCGTTTTTCACCACATTCAAAGCATTTCTGAGGACAAATGATCAAATTAGATGTATTCCAATGTAATTATAGCTTTTGACACAAGGTGGCAACACTGCCTTGCTGCTCCAATATGCACCAGGGAGAAAATTACTTTCTTCATGTATTCATGGAAGAGTTTCATGAGCGTATTCTGGAATGGCATCTTTAGAAGTGGTTTAAGTCACCACAATATTGCTATCAGCAGATTTGTTATGCTATTCACTGACAGTGAGGTAGAGCTTCATCTGATAGGCTTAATGGTGTGAATGCTAAGCCTCTGTGTTACTGTATGAAGTGAAGCAGCTGAGCTGATAGTTTAGCTTCTGGCATGCTGAGTGTTAATGCATTACGTGTGCACATAAATTGGAAGTCCTATTCATACTATTTCAGGTATTTTTATTTGGTGTGTTTATTGGACATGTTCATATAACAAATACAAAATAAAATGAAATGAATTTGTCAGCTGTTACTTATACACAAAGGGCAGAGAGCTTTAAAAAGGAAATAAACTACAGCTGTAATAGTGAATACTAACTTGGTCTCCAGCAGTTGAGTGTTCTCTTGGATAAGATGTTCAACTTCCCGACCCATACCTGCAAAATGACCACCAATAATGTAAGAACAAAGCGAGGGATCTCACCCAGCACTCCAGAAGAAAAAGCTAAATATTGAAGAATCACATAAAAAGAAGTGTTTATGTCTATCCTATACACCAACAGTTCTCACAGTCTTACCTAGAAAGTTGTAGTCTGAGGATCATGCAAGAGACAATTAAAGACGCTTCATAAGTTACATGGTCTCATTTTAATATCTCTATTCAAAAGTGTTACTGCTCTACACATCACAGAAGTGTCGTTCTAATCTACTCTTTAAAACTAAAGAAAGTCAGAAAAAGGAAATGAAACTGTGTCGAGAATCAGAAGCCCTTTTCAGAGTGCGATTAAGGAACGAAACTCTGCCGTCATTTAGTCTATTCTTATTGATTCTGCAAACGCTTAAAATTGGCATCCCAGTCTGTGAATTCACATTGTGTTATGGATGACGAGGTGTGTAGAGAATCATCAGTAGCTTCACATATACATAAACTCAGACATGCACACACACAGCGCTGTTCCCTCCCACTGGATCTGCCGATACGGTCTCGCCCCTGTTACTATCTCTGAAGGCGGTACAGAGGGGGAATTATTTCATCCCCCACTTTTCGCCTCCTAGACATTAATAATGAAGGACGGACATCACAGAGGAGTAAATATCACGCTTTCAATGGGCAGTCTGAATAGGGCTTATGACACAAAGGAGGAGGAGAAGAAGGAGCTAACAAAGAGATATCTGGACATACACACCAGAAAAATCATCTGTGAGAATATAAAGCCCGACAGCCAAAGAAAAAAATTATAATTCAGAGAAGGTTGCAGAGGAAGAATAAAGAAGAGACTGTGACAAGATGACAGTATTAGAGGATGCGAGGCTGAGGCAGTTTGAGGATTCTTACCCAGAAGATCCGCCCCCTCGTCCATGTCTCCAATCAGGTCGTTTCCTGCCGACGACAGCTCCTCAAACAGCGAGTCAGTGTTTCGGTCAAACGCTAGATTCTCGATTCCACCTTTAGTTGGAGTGCTGGATGGACAGACACGGGGAGAAAAGAGAGGGATCAAACTGGTTTTACAATGAAGTCATGATATTGAATTCATGTCAAACAAGACTTTTACTACTTCAACTTTGATACAAACACATTTCACTTTAAATGCCATTAAAAGGCACAATCTTTCCAGTCGAGTCACCATCTTTTAAATTTTTTTTATATATCTATATGTACGGATGAAAGATAGATCTAAAAAAGATATCAGCCTGTATATCAGTATCGGATTTCTTTCTCTTTCTAATATCGAGATCGTATCAGCACCAAAAATCTTTGATTGGTCGGGCCCTGCTTTCAACATAAAGCTGGCCACATGTTGTTCAAAGCGTTGGCTAGAAATACTGTTTAAAACTGGTCACCAGAAACACAGCAGCAGAATGGGTCCCAGAAAATTAACTACATTTTCAGACCAAGACAGGTGAGGGGGAGGGAAAATCTGACAGAGTATGATCCATTTTTGCAGCAAATCTTTTCTTTTCATAAGATTAGTTGTAAGGATGAAACAAATGAACCCATCCTGCCTAATGATTATCCTATAAAAGAGAAATAATGAGAATTGTACCTTGTTCCTCGGCAGCCATCAAGGTCCATGTCCAGCTCGGGAGTGGACTCTATGATGGCCTGCACCTCAGACTTCTCCAGGTCATCAGCTCCATCTGGTTTAACCATCAGAGATACAAAACAAGAGAGTAAGCAAGCTTGTGCACTCCAGCGGGGGGTTGAAATGTCTTGTGGTTAACTCTACCAACTATCCCCTTTGAGGGGTGAAGGACCTGACCATCATGCTCAAGCTTACCCTGCTGTCCTTCTTGCACCGCTGCAATGTTCTTACTGCTCTCTGGTTTCCCGCTGGTCCTATCCAGGTTCTTATTGAGTCCTTCTGAACCTCCCTGTTCCTGCAGGGGCGTGTCCACTGACTCCATGGCGACATCAGAAGCATCAGTAGACTCTCCGCTATGAGGAGACTGTGGTGTGGTTGACTGAGAGTTAGCGCTGAAAGTAGACGACAAGGTGTTGGCTTTAGAGGTGCCGCCCTGAGAGGCCATGTTGGATTTGGATTCTCCACTTTTGGAGACACTTCCCTGGTTGGTTTGGGTACCGGACTTGGCACCTCCACGGTTAACACCTGCCAACTCATCCTGAAGATGGAGGAAGAGGAAAGCAAAGACAGAACATTAAAAAAAAATGTAAAGGAACAGCAATGCATATCCATCTCACATACAAATATGGTCACTTCATTCTCTGAAAAAACAACAACATGTCAGCAGCCAAATTAAAAACCAAAGGTTTAAAAGTGCATTCTTCAAAACAATTAGTAACATGAGTGTAGTTTTCTTATTAACAGCCTTTGAATAACAATATGATCGACGTGATTTTAACACACTAATATTGTAATAATGTATTTGTTATACTCTCACACACTTAGCTGTATATACAGGCACTGTGAGAACAATTAATAACAGAAAAATAAAATCTCTCCATCCCGTCAAAGCAATGGCAGGAAACACTTTATCAAGGTGATGATCAAGGTTAACTTATTGTAATTTGATTTAGAGCTCGACCGATTAATCGGCCGATATGAGCTTATCCAGTGAGCATCGGTATCGGCTAATTTTATCGCAAATATGCAGCAATATTAATGGATTTATTCAGCAGTTAAATAGCATTTAATTTGAGTATAGATGGTTTACACAAGCAGTTCTCTTTCACCAGCAGAGGGCGCTGTATGGAGTACAACAAACATATCACTCTCGTGTCAAGCGGTGATGCACAATCATGGACAGTTACGTTCCAGTTGAGTGACCATCTTGTCTACGTTATATATCTTGTTGTGTTTGAGGGATCAACACAATAAATGTGTAAATTATTTTTTTCTCTACAGATTTCAAAGATCTAAGAAAGATATCGGCTGATATATTGGTATCTGATTTTTTTCCCACTGGATATCGGTATCCTTCAGGCCCTAGTTTGATTGCATTGTTTTTGAGCAGAGCCATCTTCTGTCCTGCTCCACTTGCTAGCTTTTTCCAAATTTTTCATCCATGAACTTCTAGAATGGCCTTATATGACAACTTTGAAAATACAATCACTAGCTCAGGAGAAGTAATTAAAGGAACCTGTGCTTTTTGTCTTTCAAATGTATTGCAAGACAATTTTTTTGCACTTTGCTGTTATTGACGGGGCAGATGAAGTGAAACATGATATGTAAGACGAGATGGTCGGGCAGACATGGAGAAAAGGGCTGAGGGTAGGGACTCTGTCTCATACAGTAGCTTCAATGCAAACTTTTACTTATCTCTCTGTTGACTAAACCAGCACATCAATCTGGAATACTATTTAAACAACATCGAGCCAGGCACTACATGTAAGCACCAACACAGTCTAGAAGAGTGAATTTTTTCATGCAGCTAACACTGATCAGACAAAAACATGCAACCAGGACACACCACATTTCACTTTCTAGCAAAACAATAACTTGTTAAAACACAAAAAGCACAGTCTACACACATATTGTCATCAACTAAATGACATAATTTCAGTTATTTATTTTGGCTATTCTGCTTTTATCACACCACAACAGTCAGCAGAACAACCACTGAACAAGTTAGGCAGATGCTGTTGTTAGATTCTCTCTTGGAGGTCTACCTGGTCCTGATCCTTCACACTTTCATTCTCCACTGTGATAGGGGAGACTTGCTCCTCAGGCTGAGGGATATCAAAGATCTTTTAGACAATAATACAAATGAAACCTACTCTAAGATATGTCCCATTTCTATGTATGCATGAACAAGAACAGAATGAAGTATTTTCCATCAGATCTGACTGGGGACCAACAAAGGAGAACAACGCTGTGGGAAAAGCCTGAACTCCATGACAACTCTGTCTGGAGCAGTATTTATGTCGTCTTCTGGCAGACAAGGTAAACCGCTTTCTGTGTAAATGAATGAAAATCAAATTGATTTGTAGGACCAATCAACCCTGAGGGAATTAATCAGGTCTTAGCAGCTCCATGCGGCGTGCAGAATTTCTAATCCTGTATTGTTTTGATTCTGTAATTCTAGCGGCTTCGGTTCTATATATAGCACAGTGCCTGATGGAAACAAATCAATCAGGACAACAACAATGCTTCCATACTGATCCCTGGGTCACCTTGAAAACAGAAGGGGGGGTTGCAGACTTTCAAAAACACAGAGGAGACTTGAAGCCATCTCAGACTCTGAAGAAAGTGACGTTAAGCAGTAGTTTATTCAAACTGTTTGGTTCTCTTAAAGTCATCCCAGCCTCTGTGTGTCTATATTGATGGGAGGATATCCCCTTAAATCCCTCGTATGAATCTGCTCCACTCTTTTGTTGCTATAGTAGCACTGAGCAGCCAATAGCGGGTAAGCTCCCCTCTGCAGCAGCTCTGCCGATAAGGACTCTTACACTACGCTCACATTTTTGTTTTCCAGACACACACCAAAGAGCAGATGTTGAGAGGGAAGAATCATTAAGTGCAAATCTTTGAAATATCAGAGGCCGAAATCCTCAAATACTCTTGTGTAACTGTTCTGGGAGTGCCTGGTAAGACTGATTGACACATCCACAGACTGCTTTAATTTACACTTACGGTATATTTAAAACAAAGCTTTACACATTTTGGTGTCCAAATTGACAAACAGTACAAAGTGGAATGCTTCAGCCAGCAGTCAGGCTAACATTGCCAGATCATAATACGTCCACTTACAGTGCTTATGTGTAAAAATCAAGATTCTAAACTTCTGAGATTTTAAATATACTAAATTCGATTTTTTTTTTTTTTTACTAATCAGTGACTCTCTGCTGTGCTAATGCTAGCTCTTTAACTCAGTAGAATGCCAAATGGAGAAATTCAGTCAGTCTCACAGATGACTGGAGTAGATCCTGAAGTATTTACCAATTCAAAAATAGACTTTGAATCATTAATTATCCAAAATCTTTTGAATCTAAAATAGATTCTGAACATAATATATAATATAATTGTGAGACACCCAAAGATTCCCAGCCCTAAGTGCTGATTTTGTCCACTGACAGGATCAGATTATTTTTTCGTTTTGTCTTATAAAGCATTTGACATAAATATTTTTTGTTGAGTTTAAAAGTACATACTTAATCGTCATTTACACGTCTTAAATCTAATGTAATACTGGGCTCAGACTTGACAATAAAAACAGAATACCTCTTACCTCCTGTTTCAATATGTTTCAGGGCTTACATTTAAAAGAACCTTTATTGTCCATAAAGGTTCATGAAACAACAAAACACAAACCCTTAAAACATGCATCGAAATGAAGCATACTCAATTCTAAACCAATCCTCAACTCTTACGATGTCCATGTGACCCTGTACTAGTGTAATAACAGCAAATGAATACTTATTAGGAGGTCGTTAATATTCATGATAGAGCCTTGCTGGCAGCATGGTAGCCAACAGCAACAATGAGAAGACACTCTGTCCTTTCCACCCTCCTTTTAGGTGAAAGGCAGGCCCCCGAATGGTACCACTTCCTCTGCTTGCCGGGCTCCAAGCCACCCCGTTACCCTGACACACACAAACACACACACACATACATACATACACACTAACACACACTCACACAAGCTGTTAAAAATTCTGGACACACCGAACAATCCTTCCTCTCTGAATGGAAATGTACTCTTTCTTTGGTGTTCGCTGGCATTGGGTATTTTGTTTCCACAACCTGTTCTAAGTGAACTTGGGATGATGTCATCAGCATGATCCGTGGGAAGCTCTGCTGGCCAACTTCAGACGATAACTTTACACTCTATTACAAGTGATGAAAATCTCTATTGTATATGTATCATGGTTACAAAGGCAGGACTGATTGGTGTGAGTGAGCTGTGTTGTCGTTCACGTCACACCTCGAGGCTGGTGTTGGACTGCGGATGGCTAAGGTTGTTGAATCTCCATGGTTCAGAGGAGGTGTCCACAGGTTCCCTCTGGAGGTCAGGGGTCATACCATCAGTCCCAGGAAGTTGGAATATGCCCATGGAGATGGGACGCTCCTTCCTGGATACAAAGGCAAACAGAAGAATGGTTTAAAAGAGAGAGGACATTTGTATTGATATTTTTGTTAGGATGCTCTTATGTAATACCAAGAGGTGTTAGCCTTCAATGGTACTCTGTCAGGCTGAACTTTGGCATAGTGGAGTGACAAGCTAAATGCTAATGTCTGCATGTTATCAAACCGATGTTAAGCTACTAGAATATTTCGCACGTTCACAATCTTTGTCCAAATATGTTGAAATCTACAATTCAGCACTTCACAGTTTTTCTGAGAATGAATGTAATGTTAGCTTCACAGTTCTGTAGGTATAAAACAAAGTGTTATTTTGAATTCAGAAACATAAAAGTCCAATTTATTAAGACATTTTACTTTAAAGTTTTCAAATGAATTCAGGGGATCATCAAAGTCAGTTGTAAAAATGAATATAAAAACACTTTGAGCCCTCGTGTAGAAGTTGGAAGATGCCAGTTGATAGGTTAAAACTTTGACCAGCTGGTTAGTTGTGTAGGAAGTTATTGAGACACTCGAGTGTCTTTTGATGCTTTAATGATAAAAAAAAAGAAGTTATTAGATAAAAAGTTTACACCTCTAGAGTCGTGTCAGTTGTTCAGTTCTCTGTTAAGATAAAATAAGAGAAAGATAAGATAAACCTGTATTCATCCAACAACAGAGACATTTACAGCATCATAGCAGCAAAGAGCAAGGATATCCAAAAAAAGATCATAAAATGCAGGGGTGCCGGTAACCTAGTGGTTAGTGCGCACGCCTCATGTACAGAAGCGGGCTGCCCAGGTTTGAATCCCGGCCTGTGGATCTTTTCCCGCATGTCGTTCCCCACTCTCTCTGCCCGGTTTCCGACTCTATCCACTCTCTTATCTCTAAAATAAAAGGTATAACAAGCCCTAAATAAACCTTTAAAAAAGCATGCACACAGTGCATAATTAAATAAACAACAAAAATAGTTGAGGAGCCAAAAACAGAGCTGCAGTTGTTAGATATGTAGTCTGAAAGTTCACACTGAAGCCCTAACCACTGGAAAGATATTCTATGTGAATCTTCCAATCCATCAGAACAATTTTTGATCTTTTGGGCCATTTCAGGACAGCTGAAGAGAGACAGGATATTTTGGGAGGAGAGAGTGGGGTATGACGAGCAGAAAAGGGCAGGGGAATCGAACCAACAGCCGCTGGGATGACGACTTTTGCCACCGTAGGCGTGCAACATCAGATTTTTTTTTTTATTGATATTTGGCATCAGTAATTCAGTAACTGTATCATACGAGTCTGGAAAAATCATGACATTTAATGGACAATAACTGCCAGGGCCTGAAATCAAATAATTACTTTAGTAGTAAAGGAAACCTTTGAAAAGGGAAAGCAGCAAGGGCAAGAACATGTGATTTATACTTGGCAATAAAGTGAGGATGGTATGGGATATATTTCAGACTGTATAAAGCAGGTTGGACATGCTTTCATTGGTTTGAAGAGAATGTAATGTTAAGAGATTAGTTTTTATGTAGCAGCTTCTGTTTGTCACACTGCCTGAAGACCCTCCGTTTCCTTCTGCTATTCTGAATGAGTAGGTTTCTAATGTTTCAGCCTGTATTGTAGGTTTTCCATTCTTGAACGTGAACTGGAAGTGGATCAGAAGGAAAGAAAAAAAAAAAATTGTGTGACATCGTCAAGTCCTAGTCAAGACTTCACACTGAGGTGTTGCTGCAAAGATTCCCCCGACACAGCTTGACCCTGAAGTTGTGGGGAGAGAAATAAAGCTGCTTGTCTCATAAACTCCATTACCTCCCACCAACTAGCTCAAGCAATAACACTATCCATTTGTATCTGACACCTTGCAGATATACAAGGCCATATTTATTATTAGAAAGAGGTCAGCTTCGTGTCCCTACACAGAAGCATCAACGATTTATAAATGAATATATTTGATGGATGGATGTACACAGATGCAGAAAATACAGCTCTGACTGACTGCAGAAAAAGTTTACTTTTCTCTCTTGCTTTGTTCACACTTTAATACTAGACAATATCCTGAAGCTACATTTTGTAAAAATCAGAATGGATAACAATTAAGTTGAAAGTAACTCCTGTATTTTGAAACACACAGCTCTATGTTTTATGTGTTCATAGATAAACTTCCAGTTTACAGCAGCTCTGAGCATATGAAGCCCAATGATAAATCGGCAACAATTAGGAACACACTGAAGTAAATACACTGGACCCTCTGTTACACCAGTTACAAACCAGCAGCTCTTCTCAGATATATTGTATTGGGAGAGCAGAACAATGGCGGCCCCAGTGAAAAGAGAAGCCGGCAGGCAGGGATGAAAAAACAGCAGCCCAAATACAATGGACACACCACCATATTGGGGAGGAAGAGGTCACATGCAGGCCACTGATGGTCACCATTGCAGTCTTTTGTTGTATTTGAGCTGAGTGGTGAAAGAATCTAACACATGGCCACTATCAGTCCTACTATTTTATAAAGAGGTGTGAGAGTTTATTTGGTTATTAGAAAATAATCATATAAACTCTCGTAAGGTGGATGTTACGAAGGTGATGCTGTCTTCCAGGTATGACTCTGCCATTTTTCACATCTTTCTTGACCTACTTTTAGCATGCAGTCTCATACTGTCAGACTATTACACACCCACATGAGAGAAACACTGCGACTGCATGGCTACCAGCTGGTACAGAGCAGCTAGGTGGATACAGCTGAATAACACAAGTTAATATAAAACGCACACAGATACACAGAATACCTGCAGAGTCTGGGTAAGGAAGGTAAGGGAGGCAGGGCAGGTAGGCCACCAGTGGAGACAGAGTAGTGAACCAGCAGCAGCACCGACAGAGAGACCAGTACAGCAGAGTTGATGACCACCGCTCCTCCAACAAAGCCAAAAACAAACAGCAGCATACACCCGGGGCTCATGGCCCCCCCAAATGATGGCCCAGTGCCTAAACAGGGACCAGAAGGTTTGGGGGGCACAGATGATGACAGCAGATAAGGTGAGCGTCACTGAACCATCCAATTGGCAGACCTCTGATTGGATATCACCCTCTGTAAGTTCATGCACGGCTGATGTCAAAAAAGCTGTATCCTTGTAGCAGTAGTGGGCTCTGTAAACTGCAGCTCAGTATTGAAGCAGACACAGAGCAGGTCAGAGGCAGCAGCAGTCACAACAACAGTAATCCCGGTGGCATCAGCAGCAGTGACTGATTAAAGCCGAGCAGCAGCACACTCTCCCAGCTGGGAGAGGCTGGAAGCTGCAGCAGCAGCAGCAGCAGCAGCAGCTCCTCTCCACCAGTGTCCTCCTCTAGCGGGTGATTCTGTCTTCCTCCTCCTTCCCTCTTCCTTTTTCTCCGCTGAGATGAGACGCGGCTGCTGCTGTGCAGTCTAGAACTCTCTGACGCTCTCCCTCTCTCACTTCGGTAGCAACCAACAACCCTCCCTCTCTGTCTCACCCCATCTCTCTCCCTCTCTCTCTTTTGGATGCTGAGGCAGCTCGTTCCATATGCCTCCACTCAGGCTGCAGCTTATTGGCTGCAAAACGGGGAGACTGATTAAAAGTGTGAGTGAGTCAGTGAGGGGAGGGAGGGAGGGAGGGAGGGAGGGTTGGCAGTGTGTCTTCTTTTACTAGAAGGAGAGTGAAGGGCTAAGATATACAGGATGCTGCCTGAATACACAAACACAATACATCGTAATACAATGTGCAGTGCCATTCTTATTAACACTAATCACACCTCCTGGACTTTAACAAAAGTGAATAGTATATACTGGAATACATGTAAAACATGAAACAAGGATCTTCAACTTAAAGGGGCATGTATATTTATTATTGAATTAGAATGCAGGTATGTTTAAACATTGGCTCTATTTGTTACATATTTGGGGGTCCTTTATAAAACATTCTTTTAAGATCAACTATATGCAACTTTTCCCCCTTTAATCTGTGGTTTCAAAGGTCGACGTAATAGCACGATAACTTTCGACATGACGTTTCTTTCATGTCTGATCGCATTAAATTCAGTGTGTGACTTTGGCAACGGGCGGAGGTTATCTCGGGAGAAGTGCCTACAGCTTTACAGCACTAGTTCACACACAAGCCTTCGGTTATTAAAAGAAGCCAGCCAGCCCGTCTCTGTACGGGTTGATAAAATGGCTGAGGCTAAGAGGAAGAGGATGGTGACTGATGAAGTTACGAAGATAAAACAGTTACCAAGCAAGACGCTCAGTGTACACTCCTGCAGATGTTAATCATAACAGAAGTGGAAGTAACATGTGGCTGTATTGTTATTGGTGTAATCGTTGTCTCATGTTTAGCATCTTTAAACCCAAGTTATGTCTCAGGTTTGCATACATTCAGTAAATTAAGACTTTAAATTAAATTTAACACCAAAAACTTGTCACTGTCCTTGTCGACCTTTAAGTTTGCTGTATAAGTTTCGAACCTTACAAATCTACTTCAACTGTCCAATGTAGTCATTTAGCTGCAGCCCATAGATATCATGAAAACAGTTCAATAAACATAATTCACATGAAACAACATATAGTTACTTTAAAACAAACAGTAATTTCATCTTGCAGAACATTGTTTACGTCAGATTTAATGCTTAGCTTGATTTAGTTGTTTGGGAAAGAGTCAAAAGCCACAGTAACAGCTAACTTGTTCTGTCAACATAATACTCAAAATGAAAATAATAAATAGAGGATTGCTATGTGGGCCACTATCTTTTTAAAATACTCTAACGACAGAGACAGGGACCTATGAAACGTGCGTCTCTATCTGGCCAATCACAGCTTACAAATGACAGGTTGTTGATAAGTGCAGCGGCTGAAAACAATCGTCATCTAAATACCATGCCATTATATATTCACTGTTCAGCTGGCCTTGCCCACAGAGCTTACGACATGGAGGTACGTAATATGGCAAAGAGAAACTGCTTTGACCTGGAGAGTGACACCATAACAAGAGAAGTAGAGCCGTATAACATTCTGTTGTTTGGTCTGAAAAACGGGATTAGAAGGAGTCAGAAAAAAACACGTCCGAAGGGAAGAAAATCTCAATATTCAATTTACACATGGGTGATATATAACTTGTATAGTCTAAGCTATAAAATAACGACAGCCATTTTTTTTTTAACCTGAATGTGAAGAACTAAGAGAGCTTAAGATCGCAACAAAAAAGCGTGTTGGGGCTCTTAAAAGAAGCAGCCCCCATATTGGAGGAGGTCAGCCTGAAACTGTCTCAGACCGAGGAGCAAGTGGATGTACTGATCAGTACGTCCTTAATATCAGGCATGATCTAAGAAGTTTCCAGCACAGCCTGATTTGTCAACATTGACTTGAAAATGGAAATATACGAGCTGAGACCTGGCATGGGATTTAAGCATATCCTCTACTCACATCCAGACTGTGCCAAACATTGTGTGGAAATGACTGTACAAACCAGTCTTCTGTCATACATATGTTTGATAAATGAGGGTCACTGTCTTTATCTGATTTACCGTCTTTTTTTTTTTACATGTTATGATTGCAGTTGATGATCAACACAGAACGCAATACTGTTACAGTATATAAATAGGCTGTCTGGTCAAAAAGCTGCTGAGCTGCAGGCATTAATCACACAGCCACAGCATCCTTTATCTGTCCAACTCAAGTCCATTTCATTTCCTTCCTGCAGTTTGTCATGACAGACTCCCCTGCTTGCTTACTTATTAAAATGTCCTTTCAAAATACTCAACATTCTTTGTACATCCAATATCTTCAGTTTGTTGTCTTTTTGCATGCTTTAGCACTCTGCTTTTTATTATACTGTGTTTTTCATTATTTGCTCGATATCTTTGTTGAGACAGGCTCTCTGACTACTTCTGCTTCTTGCAGACACAGACTGTATGTGTGTGGGAGTAGAGCTTGAATTGGTTAAATCTGTATCAATATAGGACCTGGAAACTCTGCCTGAAGTCTTCAGCCCTATGACACATCACAGATATACAAATGTATATGTGACATTGTTAGACACGCACTACACCTGCACTGGAGTCAATTAGGACTGAATATTTATTTCAGTTTGAGTGAACACACTTATGTTGAAGTTGAAGTTGTGTGGTTGGTTGTCTCACCGTGTCCTGGCTGAAGTGTTCGTGCTCGTGCCTGGGTCTGAGGTGTCTGCTGGGGTTACTGTATGCTGGTGTTTCGTTCTCTCCAGATGTTCCATGTAGCTGTGGATCATCTGGAAGATAGGATGCACAGAGTCATGATAACACTAGAGTAAAAATGTGACAAATTCTGTGTACTCTTGCATTTTATACATTACACTCTACATTGTATTTATAGTCCTGTGAAGAGTTTTAATAAAGTTACAAAACAGAAATATGGATGTTCCTTTGTGACTCAAAGGAGAAAACAAGACCATCAATGACAAGAAGTATAGTTTTTAAGCTTTTAACCACTGGTGCGGAGTTAGTACCAGTATGCACCTGAAACAGCCTGTGTTGACATTTTCTACTGAAAGGGTTCACCGCGAGTGATACTGTTGACTGTTAAATGAAAGCATGATGCGTTGTTTCAATAGAAAACATGAATAGTGCTTATATGGGACACAATCACTCGAGAGATAAAAAAGTATTACTTTATCCACAGGAGTTGCCAAAATCAACACAAACTAAAAGTTCCCATTAGCTTTAATAACCGATGACAAAGACTGTTACGGCCCCAGCCACACCCCCTCTCCTGTGTTTGTGACTGACCTCTGATTTGAAGTGCCTGTGCGTGTGCGTGTGCGTGTGCGTGTGCGTGTGCGTGTGCGATGAGTGAATTCTCAAGGCCTGTTTTCGTTCACCTGTTCTGCCTGCTGGTAAAGCTTGATTGGAACACAGCTGCAGGAGGCATTTAACCAATCAGAGGACAGCCCTGCGGCCACACACCTTTAAGAAGCTTGGTCAGCCAGCAGTCGGGGCAGCTTAGCTGTTTTCAGCTCGCCACTGTGACTCTCTGTCTTTCGTCTTTATGTGTTCTATGAACTCATTGTCTTTTGTCATTTGTGTTCTGTGGTACTCGTTCTATGTTGGACTTGGTCATGTTTTAGTTAGACTTAGGGATGCTGTTAATTTGTTGTTCAATTTGGTTAGTTAAGTGTAGTTAGGCTTTATTTTCATTTCTTTTCACTGATTAGACTTGGTATGTAAAACACTTGTTTAGAGTCCTTCTGTTTAACTCAGTTATTGATTTGAGCAGCACTCGTTGGCCCTTTCAGTTGCCTCACTTTTTGTTATGTATCAACTTTGCTTCTTTTGTAATAAATAACTTTAATTTACCAACATCATCTGGTTTATGTTGCCTCCCTGTTCCCCAACGAGCTGGGTCGTAACAAAGACTTTAAGAGAAGTCTGTCAGCATTAACTAGAGCCCGACTGATGATATCTGCCGCTGTTAGCATATCATGTGACAATCGGTATCGGCTCATTTATACTCCGATATGTGCAGATATTTCTAATTTAAGTTTATTATTTATTTTCACATAGAAATGAACAATTATAAATATGAACCAAGTAAAAATAAGTGTTTGAGTGCACTGTTGTTATTCTGGCCAATAAAGGTTTTTGTTCAACTGTAAAATAAGAAATCTTAATTTTTAAGTGTTTGATAACTGCATTTGAGGGATCACCGCAATAAATGTGTTTTTATATCTGATGTCATGTTGTGTACTGATGTCATGTTGTGTACTGATGTTAATCAATGTCTAAAGATCGACAATAGCTCTAAGACAGATATCGGCTAATATAGTATCAGTATCCCATATCCTTCTAGCCCTTGAAGTAAGCCTGCAAAAAGAATGTCAGGCAACAAAGCGGTCAGATAACACTAAACTTTATTTCTATGCAAGTTGTTGACTATTCGAGATGATCTATGATGATTCACTACACACTTGAAACAGTGGGTGTCAGTATACACTCTTTAAAATGTTAAAGACCTATCGCATGTTTTCCATCTAACTTAAGTTGGATTTTTTTTTCTTATTCTTGCCAAGTGAAATCTACATGTTCTGCAAAAGGAATGTTCTGTACAGCACCAGAAGTAAAGGCTGAATTTTTTGTTATATCAGGAGAGACTTCGGTCAAAATAAATAGGAAACAATCGACATATCAAGCATCTGTAAAATCTCAACAGCGTGTAGCCCTAGTCATTACTCTGGTCACTCACATATGAAGTGTACTGTATTGTGTCCTGACACAGCTGTGACAGTCAGTCTATTAATAAAGGTGTGTGTGTGTGTGTGTGTGTGTGTGTGTGTGTGTGTGTGTGTGTGTGTGTGTGTGTGTGTGTCAGCTTTTATTAGACCTTCATCTACTCTATTCAACATTACTCATGTCAGCTGTGAGCTGCTGAAGCCTGAGAGGCTTGTTTGGACACAGGGGCATCTGTTCCTGATGCTCCGTGAATAACAGATCAGGGCCGACCAGAAGCTCGACAGACGCAGAAATCATGTTGTGAACTTTGTGTATATTTAATCATCCTCAACTGTCCAACCCTTTTTTTGTTTTTAGTTGCTCTTTCTATCACTCAGAACCTGAAAATATAATATACCACATATATAGTTGGATATTGTGTGTTTATTGCTGATCTCAAACATTTGTGTATATTTGTAACTCAGAAGAGCATACCTCAGTGTGTCTCTGATGGAGAGTGTTATACTCCTTCTTGAGCTCTGCTTCTCTCTCCTCAAATCTGCTAACTACAAAACAAAAGACATCATTAGTACATTTGATAAGAAAGTAAAAATTAACAGGGTCTTCACATTATAAATGGTTCTGTGTGAATTAGCTAATGTCCATTTATAAATTCTTTGACAAATTAAAACTATTTGACAAATTCCCGACAGAAATGAAGTTTTGATATTCAAAGCATTTTTGATAATTTGTCAAGTGAATCCGTTGCATCTAATGTGGTCTTAAAAGGTTTGCTGCAATAACCTTATAGCGCCAGAAGAGGGCCACCATGCATCAACAAGCCCCTTCTGAGCTGAAACAGAGAGATATGAAATTATCATCACTACTCTTTAAAGCTATTTTAAAGCTTAAACACTCAACTTAACATGGATGCAAAAACACAGGGCAGTTTCTGGATTCATTTTTATAAAAGGTCTAAAATGTTCATAGCTTCAATTTAACATCATTGGCTGTAATAAATGTCCAAGTTCAAGATTTTAAATGGCTCTTTCTCTTTTGAAACATAAGAAATCAAATATTTTATTAATGAAACTGTCAAATAGCTCACTAACAGGTAAAAAAGGTTAAAAGATGTACACACCAATCTACCGAGCAACCACCACCTTCCTGTCAGCGACACTAAATATCCATCGTCTGAAGCTCTTAGTCGGCATTCGTTTGTAGACAAAATAGCCTGTAAGTCTTGTGTGTTTTCAGCTGCCAACCAAGCAAAACGCCCTCAATTAAGACAATTAATGTCAACTGAAAATCCATAAAAGTGCTCGTGCAGTGAGCTTTGGCTGAGATCAGATGCCACCCATTCACAGATGCTTTCACACTTGATGCATCGAGTCAAAAATAACAGTTTTTCAGGTGTTCAACAAGCACTTGATCAGTGAAGAGTGATAGTTCAGAGAGCAGCTGCGCATTACGATGCAAACTGTGATTTGTGTGGTTGTGAGAGAGCTGAAAAAGAGGAAGTAGTGGGTGAGATGTTCATCAGAAATAGCCCAGGTCTGATACAAAAAGGTGTAAAAAAGGAAGTGATCCTAAAGGAAAGCCCCAGATGAAAAGCCTGAATTAGAACGGATCTTTCCTTCAAGAATACAACAAAATAACGAGTGAATCAAAAAGTTGAGGCAAACCTGTAGGCCTGCACATTTAATCAAAATATTATCAAAATAGCAAATTCTCAAAGCGCGATGTCCAAATCTCAAAGACAACATTTTTTTGAAAAAGGAAAATTTGTGATGAAACATCATTGAAAAATTAATTATAATTTTAGGTTTTTTTTCAGGGTTGAGATTAACAAATCCTGCAGAGATATGTCAACATAATGGTTTCATATGCTGTTCAGTGAAAATTTAAAAATGTATAGGTAGATATCATTCACTAATAGTGAAACTTTGCAACCATAAAAGTTTGTAAATAAAATAGTAATCTGATTTATATTTGCACCGGTACTTCATGGAGCACAATCTCAACAGGGGATTTTGGGTGCGGCAAACCTGATTCAACAAATTAAAAAACTTGATTCAGAGTATTTCTTATCATCGGAGTTTGTTTTTAGAAAGAAGGAGGAAGTTAAGTCCTCATTTCCTACAGCCTGAAACCTAAAAATGCCAAAATCTCACTGCTGCTAATTTGTTGAACAAACATAATCAGAGACAAATGAAACAGCTCAACAGAAAAAGAGGAAGTTTCACACTGAAGGAAAGAAAAATACATTTTCTAGGAGCTCTCAAATTTCCCCTTGATATAAACGATGTGTATGTATCGGCCCTGTGGAGGAACACAAAGCAGTCACACGCGCTGTCAACTGCACAGTCATGCACACGTCATGTGGATTTCTTCTGAGGCCTGAAAACACGACCACACTCTCAGACTTGCAGGGTCATTCTGGTGTTTTTCAACGTGGGCTGTTTTAACATTATTTATGGTTTTACATCAGTGTGTTATACTGATCATTTATTGGATCAGAACAAAGCATTTAAAAACACCACCACCAACACGATAAGACCAACAGTCCAACAGGTAATGCAGCTGCAGAACACAAACTATTGAAATTATTGTTTTCGCCCATGCAGTCTGGTGGCTCTGACGAGGGCTATATAAAAGCTGGTTCGATAAAAAAAAAAAAAAAAAAAGATCCTACCTCTACCTGTGACAAAAGACTTAAAGTTTGAATGGGCGTTTTCAACCTTAAGGAGCCATTAAAGCCTAATTTATGGATTTCCAGCTGAGACAATCTATTACAGTAATTTGTCTGTCATTTGGATCCCAAAGTCACTAAAATAAGTTAAAAAAAATATCAGCAAGGCGACACATGCTCCCGTAACATTTACAATGTGTTAAGACTTCAGAAAAAAGACTAAATAAGTAACCATTAAGTTATTCCTGGAGGTGCATTTAGCAGTCCTTTTAATCTAGTTATGCAGAATCTGAATGCCCCATAAAAAATGTGTTTCCTAGATAGAGTTATTATGTTTGTCAATGCCTAAGCTCCATAGATCCTCCTGTTATTCACTTAAGCTTTCTGAGCTTGAAACATGTTTGGTCTATTCAATTACAGCTCATTTAGCAGAATTGGCAGGCAAACACTCGTATGTTTCTAATGGCCTTTATTTAGTAACAACATGGCTGACCATCTGCCCTCTGGCACATCAGGCTAACAAACCATCACAAGACCTGCAAACGGTCGATGCTATCAGGCCTGTGTGTGTGTGTGTGTGTGTGTGTGTGTGTGTTAGACTTTCCAATAACACAGCCAGTACAGTCCCTGTAGAGAGAGGTGTACATGTGATGGACTTACTTTGATCTGCATAGTTCTTTGTTTTTAGCTCGAGCTGGCGTGTGTGTGACTCCAACGTCACCAGTCGACACTGGAGGTCTTTTTTCTCTCCATCCTGGGAGTCTTCAAAGACAATGTACCTCTGCATAAGAAGACACAAAGATAGAAATAACATATCACATGTGATTCAAGAACCAGGGTTCCTACATTTTTTAATTTCCAATTAACATTCTTTTAAAAGGGAAAAAAATAATCTGGACTGGACTTGTTGGATCTTTGTGTCCATACATGACATTTTAGTTCAAGTTTATCGTGCACATATAAATATTTAAAATCCATCTTTTAGAACAATTCTACAATGCTTATACGATGCTTTTGTCAAAAGTGACGTACATCAGAGAGTAATGCTTCGCTCCATTTAACTCGGAACTCAGGAAAAAACGACCTCCGACTCAGAAAAGTGAAATGGTACGGCCATTCAATTAGAAACTCGGGCGAGATCAATGTAGACCCAGTCGGTATCGCTGTGCACACAGTAACAGGTAAGCAGACACAGAATTTTCGACTTCAGACTTGCAACGGAGCGCAGCATTAGTAAAACACAAGTAAGGATCTAGACAGGAGGAAAGGTCAGTAAGTGATGCAAACAGCTTTAAATGTGATCTGACACACAGGTGCTGAAGTGCACAGAGGCAAAGCACAACATCGACAGCTGTTCTCTCTAATCAGCATCAAAACCATCCTAAAATCTCCATTATCAAACAAAACCATCGTCATAGTCATCATCATCGTCAGTATCATCAAGTGCGTAGGTGTTTAAAAAAAAGCTCAAGACCCAGCTCTTTCATGAAGGTGTAAAGAAGAAATCTATCATTCTGACTATGAACGCTATTATGTTGCCATGCTTTATATTTTGTATGGTCAAGGTTACTCTCATTTAAACATACATTTACCTACAGAGGCAAGGTACTCCTATGTGGATGAAAATACCACTCCACTGTGAAACATATCTGCACATAGAGGAGAAAACAAATCAAGATGCCTGTAACTGTGTTATTTTAAATTAATATTCCATTATATACAACTGTTTGTTTTAACTTTTCAATTATCTTTGACTTGAAAAAGGTTAAATGGTTTGATTTTGTGAAATCCAGTTTATTCTGTTTCCATGGAGAGTATGATGAAAAGCAGAGATAGAGGTTTCCTTACACAGAAAGTTTAGATTATTTTTCCGAGAGCTACATCATCCATAACCAATAAACATAAAGATAAGATTAATATTAAGCTATTTCCTAACTTAATGTTCACTGCTTATCATAAACCTATGAGCTGTAAATCTATAAAACTCCCTCCAAGTGAGGGAGTGATGAGCAACAGGAGACAGAAATATCACACATGGCTGTTAGTTCCTCTCTTCAAGTTTGACATCTGCTCAGCTCTGACCTACATCACCATCATCAACATCTTTGATATCACTTCTTTAGAGTGTGGATAAAGAACAGTGAGGGCTGTAATCGAGATGTGTTGGACTAAATCCCGCAGTTGTGTGTGTAATGAAGATGTGCTCCTGCCAGCAGAGTGCATATAGCATCTGTCCTCTGTCCATTGTGAAATTCATCTAACTTCTTTGCACGACAGGTGCACAGCACAGAGGGGGGGAAAAACTGCGACAGCTTTGTGTGTTTGTGCGAGTCTCTGTACTGTGTACCCCATACACACACACATACACACACTTCCCTTTCAAGTCAGAATCAGATGGTATCATGTCAAGGTTGTTTTTTCAATCTTCACAGCAGCCTTTGTTGCTAACCTCAGTCATTCTCTCGGGGGATTTTAGACTAAAGACTGTCAATGTTTTCAAATCTGGAGAAACAAATATAACTTCCACTGTGGACTGTGGGTTCAACGTACTGGTCACAGCCACCAAACCTTCTCCCCAAATCAAATCTATTTTTAATTTTGTTTGTGCGAGTCTGTGTATAGACACGCAAATAATTTTTAACAACAGGTCAATAGCTGCTCCCTGTTCGCAATTTCATGGTGTTTTTTAATGAATAAAAACGAAATACTAATATTAACATTACAGATTGAAAATACTGGGGAAGCAAGGAAATAATGATGTGTGGTTTTTATTTCAACAGCAGTAAAAAATGCTCCACAATATCACCCGTTCTTACCTTGCCTTGAATCTAATCTAATTTCAGCTCTGAGTTTCATACCAGCTTCAGTTTTGCTCTTTCAGCTCTAATAAGGAATTTTATGTTTGACTTAAAATAGTTTTTCATTTGAAAATGTGAATGAGTTCAGTTACGAAACTGTAAAAATTACATTTATGAGCTGATTCAATTTAAATAATTGAATTACTATGATATCATAAGCGTCTTTGAGTATTTACAAAAGTGCTTTATAAGTCTAATTTATTATTATTGTCTCAGATCAACCACAGATATTCAACATAATCAAATCAAAATCAAATCAGTAAACATTAAAAATCATATCTTCAAACATCGTGTAGATGACGGTCCAGAAAAATAATACAAAATATCAAATTGTGTTTCAACATGCCGTTTACTCCGCCACATGAAGCAATTTTGGCCATGATATCATGACGGTCGATCCAGTGGTTGTGCAGAGATGTCACTGCAAAGTAAATTCAAATAATGTCTTGGTGTTGCTCAAGGAGAGTCGAGTGATCAAAGTATTTCAGTGTCATTGCATGCGGTACATGAATCACCACCATTATAACATAAGTATGACAACATCATACTGATAGGCCAAACACAGTGTTTCAATAACAGAACTTCCATCAACCGACCAGGTTAACAACACACTGTTTGAATGAGAATAAAATAGATGAGAATCATATGGTTTTGTTGCTTTCTTGATAGTTTATTTTAAACATCCATTGATGCCTCAGTTGATCAGCTGAGTCAGTTGTCTGATAACAGGCACAGACTTTGCTTTGGCCGTAAGCTTGAGGTCTTGTGATGTTGGTCCTCACATTGGAGAGGAGGCCCGATGGTCAGGCCCGGCAGGGAATGGATGTCATCTGAACGATGAGGATCACCTGAGAGCCCACTAACAAGAAGCCTTTTCTCTATACAAACGTCACACTGAGGCTGGAGATTTAAGGTGACTCTAAAAGTGAACTCTGTAGAATTTATGAACTTCAGTCCTGGATTGGATAAAATGTTAGTCACTGCCTTTAGGAGTGATCAACGGGTCGGGTAAAGAACTCAATTGTATGGATGGACATAAAGTGAAGAGTGGAAAGTTGCATTACCGGTATGCGCTTAACAAATAACGACGCCCACCCTACTTGACTTGCTGTACATTATGTTTGAATGTCTTCAATATCTTGTGGCATCTCACAAATAGAAATAAGTTAAATAATCTTTCCCTTGAACTGAATTTGGTTTAGCATAATCAATATTGGTGCCGAATATTGGTGCTTTCTGGTACCTGTACGTGATTGGCCAGTACTGGTAAGCTCATGGACAAAAGGTGTCCATGAGTATTTACATTAGTCCCTCTTATTCAATGCAGGGCTTTCCATAAGGGTCTGTCAGTCAAACAGCGGGCTATTCACTCGTCAAACCCGCCTCCATATGTGTCTGTGAGTCGAGGCTCAGCTGATAAGGAGACTTCAAAAAGAAAGAAATGTTATTTACTGCACAAAGAAGCTCGTCGCTCCTCGTCTCCTTCAGAAAAACAGAATGACATTATTTTACTGTAAGAGTCTCTGAGGTTACTTAAAGTGAAAATGGCAAATATTTCCACATTGTTTCAATTTAAAAAGTCATTTTAAATTGTAAATGTTTCCTTGTGACATTAACATAAAGTTAATCCCCTTATTGTGGTGAAATGTAAAGTTATATATTTTATGTATTACATTTACACATCTTTGAAGTGATGTGTTTAGTTTTTGCACCAAATAATAAAGAGCAGCGCGTATCGATAAGTATCTGTATCGTTAAGCAGTGCTGTAACAATACCCAGTATACCTACGAGACCCATCCAGGTTTTGGCTTCCATATGTGATATGTCTGGGGCTTATTTGGAGCAAAGGGTGAGGGACTTATGGGGGGCACAGTGGGGGTCTGAAGGGAGCATCTTTGAATTGAGGTATTGATAGTGATTCAGCATTTGCCATATAAATCTACTTAAGAGCCTGGCTTGACTGCAGACAGCAGGGTTCATAGAGGGGGGGAACCTCTAATCTACACTGGTACATTAACACAACATGAAGACAAGCTCAACAGTAACTGGATTTGTTTTTTTTTGGTAATTTCAAACAGCAGAAAGAAAAAAAACGAATGCATTATTCTCTTTACCCACCAATCAAAACCATTAAAGACTAGCAAACTGGATGGCACATGCTGCTTCGCCCTCATTAGGACATCTCCCAACAGCATCCTCTCTCACCCTGCCGCTCATCATATGACCCAAGAAGGAGGCGTGTAGATATGACAGCGCTCCAGAGAATGAGTGTTCCAGCGTTTAACGTGCTCTCTGCACTTTTCCCCCTACACTGCATGCATAATGCTGCCTTTGTCCTTAAGTGCCAACACACACAAACACATGTGGCTCCAGGACAAGTGTGAGCACAGCCACACAGACAGGGCTCCACTGTGTTGGTACTCAATTGACAGAGAGCGAAATCAACTCCTTGCTCTGGCTCCGAGTTGTTGTCAGGGAATTTGAGAAATGGGAGTAAAGTGTTGGCCACAGATGAACTGATGAAGATGCTCCTGCAGTTATCCACTAGAATTATCCATTTTAAATTAAACAGCTGAAGATGGATGTGGCAAACCATGCAACCATTTTGGTACAAAAAATAATCCTATTACAAACAATTGCTAACTGTGAGTAATCAGAGGCACTCACAACTTGTCATAAATATATTGGCTGGTACAGTGGTTACAGAAAAACAAATTTAAATGGACTTGAGTATGTCCAGCAGAAACTCTTTCTGTTCATACCCCACCGATGAAGCAGCAGGGGCAACTTAGGGTTAAGTGTCTTGCCAAAGGACACATCGGACAAGTAGCAGCAGGAGCTGGGGATCGAAGCCCTGACCTTCCGGTTAGGAAACGACCGACTCTACCAACGGAGCCAATGCCGCACCATAACCAGCATCTTTATTAGGCTGCACCTACAGTAGGTACGGTGCTGCTTTGAGCTAAATGCTGAAGTTGTGGGGTGAATTGTTGTGTTTCATTATAAACAGGAAATTGCTGGAATGAATTTGACATAGACTGAAGCACATTTGTTATTTAATAAAAGCTGTTTAGCATTTATATTTACACATTTCTATGTCCTTTAAGTTGGACAGTTTAATTGACATTATTTTAATAAGATATATTCCATAAGATTATTGTGTTTTTTTCATGTTAAGGTTAACTTCCCTTGAAGATTATATGGCCAGCTTGATTTTACATACTGCATTTGTTTCCTCCTTTGTGATTGTTCCCCTTTTTCCATGTTTAGCTTCAGGGCATGTATGCACGAGAAAAATATATATATTTTTTCTACCATTGTTAGTTCTATCGCTGATGGCTGGGGAATAAATGGTACAAATAATCCCATAGAAATACAAAAATGTTTCACTAAACACATCAATAGTTAAATATTTCTATGACATAAACAGGGCTGGAAATTAACTATTTTGCTCACAAGCCACTTTGGCTAGTGATTTTCCAGAGTAACTAGCAAGCCACTCACAATTAAGTTGTTGGGATAATCTGTTTTATATGATTAAAGTGGAGTGGCTCTCGCTCTCTCACTCTAGTTTAACTGTAAGTCACATTAGTAAAAACAAACTCTTTTGTTGTAATATCAGTTTTCCCATCCTAAAAATTAAATAAAAAATTAACTGCATGCCATTGTAAGATTCTGTAATCCAGAAAAGGCTAAATTCATTGATCTGATATTGCAATAGAAATCTAGCTTACAATGTGCTAGAATGTAAAGACATGGAGGGGCTTTTTGGGGAGAAGTCTTTGGATAATCATCTATTTTCATGCCCTGTGAGCCTGTTTTTTACATTCAAATACATGATTTTGCAAATTGCATATTTGATGTACACCGACTATCATTAAACATTGAATGATAAGATATACGCATTTAGCTCACGGTATCATTGATTGATTGCATATTACAAAAGTTTTCCCTACATTTTCAGATACATTAGTGTTCGCATTGTTTAGGCTACCTCTCATCGTCTGCTCACGTCTCTCGTTATTTTCCGTCTTTTCTTTTCATCATCTGCAGCTGTGTCTGAATAGATGACATTGAAGTATTCTGTGTGATCTTGTAACGCCTCACTTGTTATTATTAGCACCAATGATCATATAAAGAAATGTTCAATATCTTTAATCAACATTTTTCAAGTTACTAACTTCTTAAACTCATTACTGTTTTGGAAAAATCAGAAGAGACTGAGTTTTTTTTTCCCTCCGCCAGGATCTGAATCCTCTGACATTTCTCCTCTCCTCCCGCTGCCGTGGTGTGCGTAGAGAGTGAGTGGTAAAGCGGGCCAGATAGAGAGGGAGAGACTGAATCAAGCGGAGCTGAGGGGCAGGAAATAGGGAAATTGAGAAATTAGCAATCAGGAATACAGCCAGAGAAAGGATTTAAAATGGGTAGACTCCCGCTCAAATCCGGGGTACTGGCATGGCTTTTGAGACACCCGCAAAAGGTGACAGCGAGAGTGTTGCACACAAATGCTGAAACCTACACGCATTTGCCGTCTGGCAGGTGTTAATGTAAAGCCTGGACATAAACCTATACATTATTAAAAATACCAATCACCTACAAAAAGATCATATCGGCCTGCTGCTGGTTGTTTGAGATCGTAACTCTTAACTGACCGCTCCTACATCTTCACTTCCAGCATCAGCAGATTTTGTTTTATTCTCAGGCAACTGTTCTACTCATGTCACAAAACAAGAGGCTATGCCACCATATCATACAAGTAGTCTTGGGCTGTCTCTTAATAGAGGTCATAATAATGATAAATGTTTAAGAAGCTGGTGTTATGTGTAAGTAGTCTGTGGTCCTGATATCACTGATTGGACAAAAGAACCGAGGGAAGTTCTGTTTTCAAAAAGAATTTCCTGCCTTGCCTTTTCCTCTGTTAAGACAAACTACTAAGAGGAGGTATTTAGGCTTAGCGCTTACAACGTGTTTGTTTGGTATGGTCAATCTGCTTCTTTTGCTTTCACAGTGACCTGTAGCCCAAAGAGCAGCTTATTATCTGGGTCAATACCAGGCTAATAATTTGCCCCTGTTGAGTAGGCATTTGGTAAATTGTTGGAGGAGAGTCAGTTTTTTTTTTTTTTTTATTCTTTCATTGTGTGACTGTTTATCACACAGAATGTAATGGTTCAACTTAGTCACAGCTTTTTATCTAACTAAAGGGTAATAATATGAGGCGTTGCAAGGTTGTGTGTGAGTGATTTTTATGTTTTGGTTCAAATGCACAAACAGGTAAGGAAAGAAAAACACCGCACACCAAGAAGCTCCCGTTTAAAGGATTTATTAAGCGACGTTTCTTTGTGTTCTTTGGATCCAGCACCCGCTGAGGGATCTGCGTGTCTTTTTAGATTTTTCATATTCACATGTCACTGATGTCTTCATCAGGATGTATAATTACACATGTAGGAGTTGTCACATTTCTCAGATGGTTATGACCGACATAGTTTTAAACCATTTTTTTTCCAGGTACTGACACTTCTGCCAGTATATATATTTGATTTGAACTCATGCCACAAATGAATATCCCCAAATTGGCCAGAGGGGTGTTTAAGTACACAGTCAGGGTTAAACAGATCTGAAAATAAAGACTTTTCTTTTTATTGCAAAAATGGGCAGACGGGAAAGCACTGAGAGAAGAGCTGATTCTGCTTTGGGTTTCAATAACTGAAGTCTAAAACTTATTTTGTTACAATAAGACTGAACTGCAATGCCCTGTAGGAGTAACATTTCACAGAAATTCATATTTATTTTCTGGATGACTTGGAACTGGAATGATTTTCTAATTATCAGACATGCACAAAATTGCACATATAATTTAGTAAATCTAAAATCAATGACAGGGAGGCAGATTCTTTGGGATGTTGATGTTTTTAGCGAGCCTTGTTGTACAACTGACTGCCATAAAAGATATTTTTGACTCATGGATAGTTCTGTATTAAATGCAAACTTTAGTATCAAGTAGTGAATTATACTTTGTCTCCCTTTGTGTCTCTGTCTGTTACTTTGTGTTTTTGCTGCGGACTGTCTTGGTCAGGTCTCCCTTAAAAAAAAAAAAAAAAGAAGTTCAATCTCAATGGGACCGACCCATTTAAATAAAGGTTAAATAAAACGTACAGAATAAAAAAGTTAAACGCATACTGTATCCTGAACAGCTCTGTTCACTGACCTCATCCTGACTCAGTCTGGACTTCCTATAGGCGTAAATGTCACATCCTGAATTGTGATTGTTCACTCACGTTGCAACACTGACATGCAGTGAGGCTGACCTCTCCTACAGAGGGGATGTTAAAGTTAAAGGACGAGACCTATGACATCATTCTCTGCATAACAACATTACCGATCACACAAGCATGAGAGCTAACTGGCTGTCTGAGTGAAAGGCTGCTTATAACGTAGATGAGGTATTTAGCACACATCAGTCAGAGGGGGCGAGATAAATGTCAGTCGGTAAAATACCAATGGGAAAATCCTGTGTGAGCACATCTATCTGAATGCTTTAGCAACAAGTTGTGGCATGACATAAATTATTTACACACGGCTTTGTGACCTGTTGTGCTCGTCATCCAACATTTAACTGTCGAGTTCAACCAAACAGATTGGATAATACTGAGGAGTGGCCAAAAACGGCACGTATTGTACACACAATTTTATGTTGCTTTTAACAACCCTCTATCTAATATTTTATGTATGTTTTAAACTTTTATGTTTCAATGAGGTTTTATCAATCAACAGTTTGATAACTTGTGCAGTCTAAACCAGGTAGGCCACCACTCACTATCCCACCTTGGTTCATTTGAACATTGTGTATAAATATTGTTGATTGTGTTGTTTTTTGTTCTTTTAAGTAGTTTCTGAACTTTAAGTCTCATAATAAACAAAATATATTCATTTCGATCTGACTGTTTTAATAAGTAAAACATGTAACAATCAAACAACAGGTTTCTTGGTGATTTTCTTTTAGATTTTAAATGTCCAATATGTAAGATATATACTGAATTAAATGATAAAATTACCTTACTATATCACCAGACATTAAGGAAACATGCTATGTTGAAGTGCTGGCTTCTCTGACAGCAATGCAGCAGTCAGTACGTCCTCCTCACAAGTTTAGATTCTGGTCCTGAATAGTTACTTTTTGTGGCAGAAGGCAGGCGCTTTAACTGCAGTCCCACACGGCAGTTTTTCCCCTCGCCCCTCGGTTTGCCAGATATGAGACCAGTTATCAAGGCCAACCAAGTGAACTGGTTCAGATATAAAAGATTCTACTCGACCTAATTCTACTCTGCATGTTTCTAATAAGCTCCACGAGCAGAAACGTGCTCAAACTAGGATAAATATTGGTGATGCTTTTAGAAGCACGGAGAGAGGTTAAAACGCAGAAAGGTTTTGTGATGCAGAGCTGGCTAAACACTGAAGCTTCAGTGTCCACCACATGGCAAACTTCGAGCTCATCAACTCAGGGAGGAGGGGGCAGGGGGAGACAACGATCTCCAATGTTTTAAATTTGGACTGCAGTACCCATTTTCAAAGCTAGGGCTCACACTTAAATATTGGTAGTTTACCTTAAAGATTATGACTCCATAAGTTTTCAATAGTTGATAAAAAGAGAAATATGGGTATCACTTATTTATCACAGTATTTTTGGAACAAACGTTTACGACTATTAGATAAACTTATGAAACATAGTTCACATTAAAGAGCACAAAAATTGTAATTCTGCAACTTCTTTAAACCAGGGACCTACTTTAATGTTGGGTTGGAAATGACCAGTAGGTATAAAACTGTTGGGATTGAACCAGTGGCATGCCACATGTAAGAGTGCTTATTTGGGCAACTATAAGGATCAGATTGTTATTCTAAGGGTTTGGCATCATGACAGAAAGTAATCCTACAGAAGTAGACCTTTTGTTTATGATTTAGAGGCTATTTTTGCAACTAGAAATGGTTATGACATTGCTCTTTTGAAAATCCCAACTGCTCCAGACAAAGCAGTAAATCTAGCTCTTTCCCGATGTTACACATTGCCACTATCTCTTCCTCCCATTACACCTCTCCCTGATGGCGGATCAAGAACAGAACTGGCCTTTCTGAAACCGCTCCCTCCACACTCTCACTGCGGCACGGAGTGAACTCCTGACTCTGACGTCACGCACACAGCAGAGTAAAGAACGTTAAGGTGGATGGGATAAATACAGCAGCGAGCTCAATCAGCTCAAAATCCCCTCAATCACAGGGAGACAGGGACTTTATACAACCTTGACTTTATGCCACTCAAATAATTTGTCCACATAAATGCCATCAGGCAGACTCATTTAATTTACTCCACAATATGAGAAAAAAAATGTTTGCTGACATTCATTTTTTTTTAACAACTTCCCTTTTACGTGTTAAAAGTTTGTGCAGATGATAACGCAGAACCTTTATATACAGAACATCTCCCATGGCGAACAATAGGCGGTGATACACTTGTTCAGTAACAAAGCATCGGTGAGGTCTCGCTCCCACTCTCACTCCACACTCAGAGGTTTTAGAGTGGATAGCACTCGGTGGCAGACCCTCCATGGGAGCGCACAAACTGAGTGTAAGTGTGAAGGGAGAGGGTGTAGGGTTTGAGAAAGGCCCACTGACTTTGACCCACCATTCGGCCTCCATTGCAGGGGAGGCATAACAGGCATAATTATCCTTAAACTGGCAGGATGTAACAGAACACAGGTGAAGTTGGACTGCTGTTTCCATGATAAGTCGTTTTTTTGTTCGTTATGATGTGTTGAAAAATGTGTTTGATGGAACTCAACATGGGCCAAGTTCCACCGTCACCGATAAATACAGCAGAACACCAACTCTGTTGTTATTCAAAGTTCAAGGTTGGCCTTTGTGTCAGAGGAATGATGGAGGCCCAACAATACTTGATTTCCAAAGACATGTTTTTCTAGTTATGTTCAGTCAAGGCAAATCTGGAACTACCAAGTTTAACACCTTGCCATCCAGTTTTATTTTTGCTAATGTTTTGCAAATTAATTCAATGACAATAGATCCCTCTATTCTGATGTGACACTATTTCCACTTACACTTTCCACTTCCCCAGACTCTGTTGCCACTTATCATGAACAGCAATCACCTTAAAATTGTTACTGTGCGCAATTACGGTTCGACAGGTGAGACGGAAGTTCCACTTTCTCTTTAGTTGAAAGGGAAACTCATCACTCTAAGTCCACAACAGTAATGGCAGGACAGTGTTGGCGAGGTGAGGTGGGAGTGCAAAGCTGAAAGTTAAGAGTTTGTCCAAATAAAGAACGTAATGAACAAAACACATAACTATGGATGCAAATGCTTTCATGTCATCAGCGTGCCAGTTTGCACCACGGATTTAACACAGGCTTAGTCTGCATGAAAGATTACATACTAGACAAGACGACCATTGTGAAACAGTTGTTGTTTTAAAATAAGCATGGCTCAGTCCTGTGTAAGAGAACTGAACTACAAACAACATAAACACACATTCAGTCTGAATGCAGATCACATCTGTGTGGCGTAACACAGTTTAAATGTGTCACTGTACTAACACTGACTGCTCTGTTTGCATCAGGTAATGTCAATAATAGCAGGGTTTCCCCCCCATACTGTATTCATGGAGCTGAATGTTAAGTCAATGTTTAGGCCTATTTGTTGGCGGAAGCACTGAGCAAGCACCTGGCGAATCACGGCCTGATTTACATGAATCTGAGGTGTTACAATGTAAACTACAACGATGTGCATTGTGCATTAACCCTGTTGCTGTATCAACAATAACAACGAGTCCTTAGAGAAGCTGGCATCCATGGAGAAAAAAAAACTTACAGCCAAAGTACAGTGTGTGCCTCAAATACTATCACAAACTCACATCCTACCTGCAACCTGTTCTCTGAAACCGGAAAGCTTCGCAAACCTATTCAAGTAGTCTTTAGTAAACCATATTTCCACTTTACAGAAGTTTTCCTGTCAAAATGAGGTCAAAATGCCCAAACGCTGGCCGTGGCAACATCGACAACCTGATTCAAAAGCGTAATCCTTCACCTAAAAACTTGTTTTGAGAGCTTCTGTGAGTTTGCCGAATGAAACCACACATTGTGCATTTTGTAAAGGTGAGTTGTTCGGGATTAATGAGTTCTGATCTCTAATCGATAAAGGCATCACAACAGGGAATTGGCAGATTTACCAATCGGGTTCCGCGTTAAATCTTGTCATACCAAAGCACTCACTGTGTTTTTTTTTTACATCTATAATCCGGGGTTGCCAATTACTTAGTCAGTGTGTTGGGGGTACCCACCTCCTCTGCGTGCTTTCTGAGTGCCTTCTCTCGTTCATACTGGGTGACGAGCTGCTCGTTGTCCTCCTTCAGCAGCTCCAGCTCCACTTCGTGCTCCTGGTTGACAGCGAACACCGAGTCCAGGTTCTCCAGGACGGCGACGACCAGCGGCATCAGCTCCTTCACTACGTCCTCGTCGTATTTCTCGATAAGCCGCTCGAACTCGCGGTATATTGAACTGGCCAGACCTGAAACTCGCTCGGACATCATGGTAGAGTCCCCAGACTCGTCCTGATACAGGACTACTTCGTCCAGCTCCATTTTCTTGCCTCCAACTTGCACTTATTTCCCAGCTAACGTTAATGAGCTAGCCGCAAGCTTCAGCTGGCCAGAGGCTGTCCGCCTTGTTACTCTCCGCACAGTAACGAAACAGTGCTCCTAAAACATAGCTCGACACTATGTGCTGGACAGGAAAAGACACTGTACTTCATTAACAGACTGCTCTCCGTAGTTGTATGGACGGCTGACTTTAAAAGCTTGCTAGCCTCGACGCTAGCAGTACGGAAAAGTCTTACTTCGCTCCTGATTAGTTTCCCTGTCCAACAGATGAGCTCCCGCTGCTGCCTTCAAGTGCTGTCGGAAAGACGGAGATGGATGCAGCTATACGACAAAGCAAAGAACACCGCTGGATGAACTTGATATTTCAGAGGAAGGCGGGTATCAACTACGGTATTCAGCAAAAAAAAAAAAAAAATTGCAGGGATTAAAATAAATGGCTACTGTCTGCACAACATGTTGTACCAGAATAAATAATTTCATCCGTCCGGATGCTCAGATATAGTTGCTGTTATGTGACGTTTAGGGGGGCGGAAAACGAGCCGTAGGCTATCAGCAAGTTATTCAAAGAAGTTTAGTTGTAGCTGTAAAATAAATCATTAGATGTTTACAGATATTAAATTAACTTATGACCACTCTAATTGTCTCGCAAACAAAATTCAGCCTTTGACTCACAACATACATTACTTCCATGCCAACTTGAAGCTGCAGTACAAACTAAGCATGTGAGCGCCTGGAGTTTGATGTCTTTCTTTCTTTCTTTCTTTTTTACTATTTTAGCCATCTTTGATATTGTACAGACTCTCTTGGACTTTCCGCATTTTATCCATGCCAATGCTCGGAAACAGGATTTTACGAGGATCACTTGAAGATCTCATGTGTTTGTTTCGGGACGCCTCGCTTGCGTCACATGCTAAACAGGGTTGCTGAAGGATATGGTAAAAAAAAAAAAATGTAGTTAATCCATATTGAACTATTGCATTGGCATTATTTTTATAAAATTTGCACACGCAGCCAAATATGTATATGATTTTTGCCAAGGTATGAATCAATTACAAATAGATATTATAAAAAAAAGATATTTAACTTTATTCAAGAGGCTGCTGTTTTGAGGGATAGAAACTGTCTTGTATTTTTATGGTTTAAAAAACTGACTGGGTAAAAAAGGAGTGCTTCACAAAAGCTTTTATTTAGATCAAGGGATCCAATGCAATCTATTGAGGCTGTGTAATAGTTATGCAGGCATCAGTTAAACCCAACTTTAATATAATACATTACCTGAAAAAAAAAAGATGTAATATCCATGGCAAGTAAACAGGTTCCCACAAAATGTACAAATACACTCTCTACCTTTGTTATCTTTTTTTTCGCCAGACACCATGCACTATGAAAACTGCATTTTAGAAAATGCAGAACAAAACTTGGAGTTAATACACTGCCACCATCGCTGTCATACTTTAAAGCAAATGTTTGTCTGCATAGGCACTGTTCATCCTGATGTTTAAATATTGAAACAGATAAAAAGACTATCAACATTTACTATACAATAAAGACGTGATGCTTCCATCCACATTTTTAGGTAAAACTCTCATATCTTCATATTTTGGATGAGACTGCCCCTCAGTCCTGTAAGGAAGACAGTATCATACACTCATACAAACATAAAATGTTCACAATCACATTACAGTTAAACTGCAGCACTGTCAAATACTGTACACAACGAACATTCAAAGATCATGGCATTAAGTTGCTCATTGAGGAACTTGAAATAAAACAAATTATATCAATTAAATTATGAAAAGTGCAATTTAACAAAAACCCTCGTGCTCCAAGATGTTTACAAATCAGGTGCATTCATGGAGATCACAACATGTCAATCTCTGTGGTTTCTTGGCTCTGATTACAATCCAGCCTAGGAGCACAGTGAGTCTAAATGATACATTTCAGATTGCATTGTGCTGGCTGCTGTTGCTTAAAGACGACGGGCACAGGGGGAAGGGTCTGTCGCTAGTCAGGCTGCTGAGCGCTCGGAGCACAGCGTCAGGCATGTGATCTGCTAACATCCTGGGACTGATCAAAACACTCCTGAACGCCATTTCATTGGACCAGTCAGCACGGTACCGGACCTGGGAAAAGCAGGACCTGAGGAAAAGACACAGGAATTAGTGGCAAATCCAACTTTTACTTGTCTACGGCCTCATTCTACCTGGCTAGTTGTTGACAGTACAGCAAGCTTAACATAAGGCATTTAAATACAACAATCCTTCAAATAATGAAAACCGTCACAAAAAGGTATTATTTGATATATGATCCACTTTTATATTATTAAAATTAATTAACAAAATTTGCCTATACACCTGTGAGCTGCTGTATTATTTTGACTTTTAATACATTTTCAGAGAAATCTTTGTTAAACATTTCACATGACTGTCCACATCTTAAATCTACTGTAACCTGCTTTTATTAAAAAAATAATTTGGTTTCTTTTTCTAAAACAATTATTCATATCACTAGTTGTGTAAAGAAAATCAATATAGACCTTTTAGAATCTCAAGTATCTATAGCGTTACAGCCTAATAATGTATCAGTCAACCTATAGAAGCTTCATTACTTCTAACTACCACAAGAGGGCAAACAAACACTTTGTTTCTGTTAACAAAAATCATATTCATAGTAAATGTATTGTCTAGTTTTGTAACTAACTGCAGACAGACCTCCGTGACGGCCCGTCTTCTGTGATATGCAGAATGCGTCCGGGCAGGAACAGAGGTAAATGTGCAGCTGTGTGTGCAGGTGAGTCGTCCGACGCCAGGCTCTGATAAGATGACGAGTGGCGTATGATCAGTGACTCCTCTCCAAGCAGCGGCTGGCTAAGCTCCTCCTCCCTCCTGTTATCCATCTCAGTGGGGAAGTCGTCAGGGTCTCCCCCAAACAGCTCATACCAGCACCCCTGCAGCAGGATGCGGTACTGCAGCACACACAGAAAAAAAATACTTTTGTAATGACATCTGTGACTTCAGATATCAAAAGATTTACCGGTAGATGTAAAACGGCCCCAGTGTCTGAGCTTTGACTGGATCTCACCTTTGGCTTATTGCAGTTGGAAACTATTTTAAGAATCCTCCTCTTCAGATCCTCCATATTGGGAATGCTTAATCTTAAAAAACAGTGAAAGAACATTTTTTAGAAGAAAAAGGGAATACTGCAAAAGGAAAACAGTGCGTGTTAAAGTGTTAAAAGGAACAGAGGGGGAAAAAAAAAAAAAAAAGAGCGAGCAAGTTGTGCTCATTTTCTCCTCCCCTGTGCCTGTAATAACAGGGTCGAGCCAAATATAGACACTCTATCATGCTGGAGTCTATAATAGTACAACACGTCTATATTGGCCATTTGAAGACCAGAGTCTGCAGTGCAGTTCAAATCTATTTTTGACCTCATCGAAAACCAAACTGTCTACCCACTACATCTTAAGAACTATGATACAGCTTTAATTAAACATTACAGTAACAGTGATGGTGGATGTCACAAATAGGCAGCACACTAGATTTCCTCAGGGATTTCTTCATAGATGGCATTTCTATGTTGTTTGAAACTCTCCAGTGAGCTCATAACAGACTAAAACACACGTCTTTAGATACCTGCAGTTTTACCAGATATCACTATTCATTTCCAGGTATGACAGTTACAAACATATTAGACACCATATTGGACTTGGATTCAGTGACAAAAGGAAACATTTATTAAATACAAGATTGGCCTCCCTGGAAAAAATAAATCTGCCTCGGAAGAAGACCTTGACATCGACTTTGCAACAGAGACGTGGGATTTGGGAACACACTGTACAGTGCATCCACGTTACTTCACTCTCTCTAGGACACTGAATGATTAAATTTAAAGTCTTCCATCGTTTACATCTCACAAAGAGAGGAACTGTCTAAATGTTATCCTAATATAGATCCTACTTCAATAAGATGCCTCCTAAACCCAGCCACAGCTGGACACAGTTGTGGCATTTGATAAAAACTAATTTGATAAAACTGAGATATATACATTTTCTGACGAGACTTGTAACTAATGTATCTGAGTTTTGTTACCGGTATCCCATTCAAAGATTTCACTCTCACTCGGATCTTTTCCACCAACTCTGTAAACAACCTGTCGCCAATGAATCATTCTGCAGAGAGAATCACTCCCATGATTCCCGGCCAGCCTTGACCTCATCTTTTGTTATTGTTTTGATTGAGAGCCCCCTGGTGGCTGAATTTAGATACTGTGCATTTAACTAAGATAATGGAAGCTTACATTTGTCACATTGGTGTGTGAAAATATGCACATTAAGTTCATGGAATGGACAGGAATGTGTATATTTGATCATACATGTATGTTTGTGTTTCCTAGGAGAAAGAAAAAAAAACATAAATAAAGTTTGAAAATTAAAAAGCTTTTTCTTACCTGGGAACCAAATCCTTCCCAAGCACAACAGAGACCACAAAGTCCTTGGAGTAATCAGCTAGAGCTTTACTGTACGATGAAAAACAAAACAAAGAACAAGAAATCCAATTTTACAAGAATAAAGAGTTCAGAGAGCATGGGAACTGAATCGTACATGTTGGTTTTTAAGTGGGTTTTCAAATAAACAATTTATCAATTTATATGTCTACTTTGATTTTATTACTCAGACAATTCTATGTTAACGATGGATTTGAAAACTAAACAAAAAAAAAAAAAAAAAGGTATTAGCATCACTTATTCCGTCAAATAACTGTACACAACGGTAAATGGACCTGAGCTTGCAAAGAACTTTTCTGGTCTTCTGACTACTCAAAGGGATTTTACGCCACAGACACAATCCACACATACATGCAGGTGGTGGAGGAGGGGAGGGGAGGAGAGGGGAGATGGTAGAGTATTAGTGCTCTTTGAGAACAGCAGTGGTCAGTGCAGTCACGCAACACAAAAGCACTTGATGCAAAACTAAAAATCCTACTTTGTGGTTTATGCACATTATTATAACATATGTAATTTCAAGGTTGATGCACTGTAATGCCTTTGCACATAATCTTGGATTTCTGCAACCAGCGATGATCATTTCGTCAGTAAGTTTGAAAAAAAATTCTGTTGTCTAATTGCCCAACAGGATGTGAAATGTGATGGTGAAGTTGCCCTTATTAAAGACTTTGATTCTTTGATTGAAGATTTGTCTTATTTCGTTTTTTAAACTGAAGAGTGTTTGCAGAAGTGTTATGGCTTCCTACAAGCACACTGCTGTTTTATGTTTTTATGACATAATGGAAACAGGTATCTACATTTGATAAAGTCAGGAAGAAATCGTGAGAGGCACAATCAAATGCCTCATTCACTTTCTTCAAAATGATTGTGCGAATGGATAAAAGTTCACTTACAGGTCAAGTTTATTTTTGTCAAACATTTGCATTGAAAGTAAAACATCTCTTTCAGGTCCTTTTATAAATAAGACCCCTGGGCTAACTACGGTCCTTGTTTCCTATGCAGTTGCAAAAGTTTGATGCGTTTAATCTTCCTTACCTGAGGAGTCCTCCTGGTGGAGAGAAAGCGTAGCACTGCAGGGTGGGGAAAGAATTGCGCAACAGGATGGCTAGAAGTGAAGCGGTGCCAGCTCCCAGACTGTGACCAGTGATCACCAGTTTGTACTCCTACATACAGAGGAAGACAGGAAACATATCACATGTTCAGATAATAGTGCATAATGTTTGACCTTTGCTTAGAAACAAAGATCTGCAACAGCACAAAAAAAGCAAAAAAAAAAAACATTATGGCAATTCTGCGCTTTGGGGCAAACTATTGGGAGTGTAAATCCAAGAAATTATGAGTCTGATGGATGCAAATCAAATGTATTTACTGTAATCTTGATGTACAATTATTTCCTTACAAATAGGAACTAAGAATAGCCGCAGCAAAGTCTGCAACGGAAGAGTGGTTACAACATCAGTGGCACTTCTTACCGGTGCTATGGAGAAAGCCTGGTTCAGGATGCCATCATTCACCAACTTCTTGTAGATGTAACCTGCTGCTTGGCACATGCCCTGCAGGAGTCAAAGACAATGCAGCATTAAAACAAGATGTTATCAACAACAAACAGCCAACATGCATTTCTCTTTTTCTCTTTCAAGGCATTTAAAGAGATGGGAGAGGGGGTAAGGCAGAAGGGTTAAACTAAGATCGCTTGCAACATACTATATGAGAAACACAGTGGACATGTCATCATATGCACAGTGTGTGTTTAAAAAGACATTTACCTTGTGAGCGTAGCAGGCTCCGGTCACTCCTTCTATAGGCAGGTTCTCACATTCAGCAGACAGGTCTGTCAGGACGTCCTGCAGGACAGACAGACAGGGATTTCACACTTGCAGAAAACTGCTGAAAAACTCCTGATATTTGCCGGAGAAGCTGTATGTGTGAACGCCAACAGGAGCAGACTTTTTCGTTCGGACTTCACCCAGAGTTTCTCCTACCAGACCCCCTAGTATTTTTTCCGATGCGAGAACGCAGTAGGATTTTCTCTGGAGAATTTACCTCGAGCCAATGGGAGGAGGGAGTGACGGAGGAGAATATCAGGAGACCTGCTGAAATGATCTAGATATTTTCAGGAGTGCAGATGTGAAAATGGCTATAGAGTTAAATTAATGAAAAAACTGGGAAACTAACGGCCCATATGAGACACAAAGTCACAGACAACAGCAAACGAACAAATTCAAATCAGTGACATTTTTGGGGAAGTCCTGTTTTGTGATGTCTCCGTTTGTTGAAGTCTGTACTAGTTGGTGTTTTTTGTCCTCACTGTCCTCATACTCAATGTTTTGGTTTTGGTCTAGCACTTTTCTCACATTTGCACTATAACAAAAATGAAATCGGCGGTGTGTTGAAGAAAATTCTGTTTGATTATTTCAGACTTGTAGACAAACGCAAGAAACCAAATCACCACCATAAAAAAAGGATCTTTAACCTTTGATGCTTGTATGGATTCATTTGTTGTTACACTCACACATGCCCTCACTTACTAATCACACTCTCACTTCCTACTTAATTCTTCCTTTTCTGTATGAGCACTATTTAAGGCCTTTTTTTTCTCTTTTTAGAAGCGATGCAAACCCAGAAGTAGACAAAAACTGTGACCTTTAAACATTCATTATCCCTCTCTACAGATAGGGAAGTGATTCTGAACATGAAGAAGAGATGAGAGGATAACAGCAGGTGTACAGAGGGACATGTTTTCATGTTCACACATGACATGAAAATGTACAACTTTCAGCATCTATACTTTAAACTAATCATTTACATGTTTTGTGAACAAACGAGAGAAACAAAATGTTGATAAAAAAGACTGTAGTGTCATTTTACAATGAAACCTGGGCAGACGGAGTCCAAACTCACCTTCAGAGACAGCGTTCCTCTGACAGCCACCAGGACAGCCTCCCTCTTATGATCCAAAGCCACAAAGAACGGAATCTCATAGATCTGTCAAATAAAAATAAAATAAAAACCGCTTGTTTACTTCAATAACAAACATATTGTGGATGGGGAGGGGGTATTTCTGAGTGGGTAAAGTTGACATTCCTACCTGGTTGTGGAAGCTGACGTGGATGAAGTCTCTGTACTGCAGACCAGTGCTGTGCAGGATGGAGGAAAAGTGACAGCCAAGGTGGTCTCCTCCCACAATGTCGTACTCTGCTGCATGACTCCTACAGCTGATACAAACATATGCATTCTAATATGGGTTGCCTGGGTTACCTAGTCAGTTTCTGCAGGTACTAGTCGAACTTGGCTGGTTTTGTGATTTGTCTGAAGTCCTACTGACTCGGATAAGTAAGAAGTGTCTTACCAATCTCCACTGAGCTTGCAGGGTCCAGTGAAGAGGTTGGAGTAAACATACAGCGGCCAGCCATAAGCCGCTGCAGCAAACTGCATACAGTGAGCTGCTTTCTCCAACTCTGTCTCCAAATCTTCTCCCTTTGAATGGTTAAGGATGAACAAGCATGTTTTAAAGATTAGGGTTATGCTTCACAGACTTACATGACTCATACAGTTTACTTCATATTTTGAACTTCTTTGCAGTCTGCTCTAGCGACAAAGACGACAGACTCCTGTACTCACGATGGGGGAGGAAGGACTGTGATCAACTTCGACCTCTGGGTCTCTGCTTCGCTCCATCTTATCCTGCTCCTGGTGCAGTAAAGCCAGACCAGCTGCGATGTCACTGGGGACAAGGTCTGTGTCCTGTAACATTTTTACGAATGATTCGTTTGCAGAATTACATCTTTAGTCAGTTTGTTCACGATATATAACTTACTCGTAACTGACTGGCAGATGAAAGAAAAGAAGGCTCCACTTACAGAGAAAAATCCACTGACGAGCTGGGAGATGCTGGAGAACGCTGCTCGGTGGCTTTCGTCTTGTGGCAGACAGCAGCACATGAGCCGCAGCCGGCTCTCCCACACCTTTACAGCCAGGGAGCGAGCTGTGGAGAAGAACTGGGTGCCCTCGTTGCTCTGCAGGTCTCGTACTCCCAGCGGCTCCATGTCAGCAGGCCGGGGTCGCGGGTTACCAATCGGGTCAAACACAAACACAACACCGATCGCAGTGAACAGCAGGATGATCCAGCTGTTGGGGACACAGAAAGAGAGTTGCTCAACCAAAACACCTGTCTGACTATAAAATGGTGTGCTAACTTGTAAAATGAGAGAACCAACTCTAAACAACCAACCTGGCAACTACTGCCGCTATGACAGCTCCCACTGTGGCAGGATCACAACCTTTGCTGTCGTCAGACACCCAGACAGCTCCAAGACAGGCCCACACCAGCTCAGGGATGTACAAGAGAGCTCGCAGATACACCAGGGCCGGCATGGAGCGCCGTGGGCCGGGGTTTGTAATGGTACCTGATAAATAAATTATAAAAAGAGTTTTGTTTAACCTATAAAATAATTGTTTGTTTTATTGCACCACAGATGGATGTTTAATTAGCTGCTATGTATGAAGTGAACTATTAAGATGTTACAAAAGGACAAAATGTGTTTTGGCAGCCTCCAAAAATATATGTTACCCTTACTACTATATATTTAATTTGACAGTGGAGGTTTTCAGTCATACAAGCCATGGCAATTTAAAACTGAATTAAAAAAAAATGTCTAGAACCGAAGAAGCCTTTTGCACAAGAGTTGAAGTGTCTTCAAGATCTCCCCCGAGGTCCAGCTGCCTTTAAATTCAACTTTTAAAATAGATTCTGAACAGTTTCGCTTTCACACATTTCAGTATTTCAGGAGAAAGAATGTGTGGAAATATGTGTCAGACAAAATCAGAGCAACTGTCTTGAACACTTCTTTCATCCCATATTGCTTAATCACCTGTATTTTGAAACGTGTTGCGAAAGGAAAAAATGATGTAAAAGAATCGTAACCCTGGAGTTCCCACTCCTGAAAATGTTCTTACATGCCTAAATATCTTCATAACGATCAACAAACAACTGATTTACCTTGAGCGCTGACGTAGACAGTGGCACATAATGACAGGATGATGAGCGCCAACACGACCAACAGTCCCACCAGATAGCTGTGAAGAACTCCTCTTCCATTACAATCAAAATGACCCTTGTGATAAGTGAACAGGGTCATGGTGCCAATCCACCTGAAGAGAAAAGAAGCAGCAGATAAAAAAAAAACAACAACAACAACATCGGAGTCGGCAGCTCTCCCATTTTTACCCCCCCTCCAGAAGGTGAGAGCTTTCTGGAGCCCAGCTCAATAAAGGTTTGCCAAAACATAGTCCCTCTTCGATTTAAGCAATAACACATGATATGACATTGCTAAAGCGAAATACTCATAATTCCCTTTAACATAGAAATACACTTTTGGATTATTGTTTGAACGTAACTTGATGTCTGTGTGTGTGTGGCCATGCCAGATATCTGCACCAAAGTAGGTACAGCAGAAAGGAAAGGAGACCACAAGGCTTTGACCCCAATGAACTTTCTCCAGTCATCTCCAAAAGAAGATCAGAGCCAATCCAACTGAGCCAAACATTCACATGCACTGATATCATGAAATGGCTTTTCACTCTGCCTTTAAGGGGCCCCCAGCCCATTTCTGTGGAGCAGGCCTGTTATCATGTTTCACAAGTTAAACTCGAGGCAACCAAAGTGCTCAGGTGGAGATTAAAAGAATGTGCCCAACTTACCACAGCACACGAAAGAAGAGTTCAAAACATCCGGGGAAAACAAGGTCATCACTGGCAATCCCCCACCGCCGACCAAACACTACCATCCCAGGCATGTTGGGTACTAAAGAGGCTCAATGTCCCAGTGATGGTTTATCAACCTGCTCACCACCGTGCAGTGGGTTGGTTTCTCTCAGACAATGAACACTTCAAGTCACGCATGACTTCACTGCCGAGGCTTCACCCACCTCCCCCCCCCCTGTAGTCACATCATCACTTCCTGCCTTGCCTAATCGAAATATTCGTGTAAACAAGCTAAGCTAACGATAAACAGGATTGTTGCAGGTGCCCAATGTTATGTCCGTCCACTCTTCAGTATAACCTTTACTTTGATGGCAAATACACCGCTTAGACTTGTGACTTGTCAATACGATTAGTAAGAACATTAGATAATGTTAATGCGGATAAAGGAGCTAGCAGCATCTGGATCGTTGCGCGTCGAGCTATAGCTGTTAAGCTAGTTAAAAATAAACCAGCTATAAATAATTCAATACGTAATGAAATAAAATACTTTTTTTCACTTAGTTTACAAAAAAAAAAGTTGTTTTGTTACGCGGTCCTATTATCTCATATAATATGTAACATTAATCACGGCTACATTTAGACGACTGGGTTGTTATGTTTCGCTAAAAACACCATCAGTGTCCGTCCGCTGAAGGCGTCCTCCGGACACTGAGACCATCAAAGAAGAGTTCCACTTCCCCTTCTTTGGATTTTATTGGCAGCTGGCATCCAAAAAGTCACATTACTGCCATCTGCTGGATTTAATTATTACTCACATTCCTAAATCCTCCTCAACAAACCTGTTCTCAAGAGATATTTAAACAAGCATCTTCGGCCTCTCTCTCTCTCTCTCTCCCCACACTCCAGAATACTTTTGCAATCTCTTCTTACGAGTCCCTCTCTCTCCATTTCTGACATCATGTTATGTCTATGTGCTACATACTTTCTACATTTTATAACTACATGTTCAACTGTTTCTGCTAGGTTGCATATCTCACAAAGACCGGATGAACGTTTTCCAATGATATGAGATATGATATGATAATGATAATGAGTGTTCCACTTCCCCTCCTGCCTTCCCCAAACTTACAGCCTGTGAGAAAGGCACTTCCTCGTGGTAAATTCAAGCTCTATAAATGTATTTCTTACGGCACTGTCTGTGATCTCACAGTGACTTGCCTTGACCTAAGTCAACATTGCCGTGTTGGCCTCTCTTCATTGGCTCCCTATTCATGCCAGAGCAGATTTTAAGGTGTTGCTGCTAACTTTTAAAATATTCAATAGCAGCGCACCATTGTACCTTACTGACCTGGTGAACCCCTATGTGCCTGCCCGAGCCCTGCGTTCTCAGGGGACGGGTCTTCTGAGTGTCCCAAAGGTCAGGAAAAAGACAGCTGAGCAGGCTTTTTCTTTTCGTGCACCGACACTGTGGAACAGTTTACCTCTGGACATCAGGCAGGCTTGTTCTGTTGAGGTATTTAAAGCTAAGATAAGGACCGATCTGTTTACTGTTGTGTATGAGTTATGATTTCTCTGTATGTTTTTCTGAGAGTCCGAGTGTGTTATTAATTGTTTTTAGTTTCTGAAATGTTTTTTTAACTATATTTTGTATTAACTTTTGTACAGCACTTTGACTGAAAGCGCTATGTTAATAAAAAATATTATTACTATTATGATTAAGTGAAGTATGTCCATTATATTATCATGTTAAATTGAATTAATATGTCACCTGTCTTTATCGAGTTTTGTCACTTGAAATCATAGACTGTAAATATTAAATAGTTTAAACTCTGTGAGCCTTGGGGGCCCCCTACTGGCCTGGGGCCTCAAGCGGTTGCCTGCCTTGCCTGTTGACAAGCAGCATCCGTCCCTGCCTTGATGGCCTCTCATGTTGGCACATTTTGCAATGATGCTGTGTCGGCCGCGTCAGCTGCTGCCACCTCGTGTTAGTATTTCTTTTGTTATTATATTAGGACAGTATACTAGCTTCGGCAGGCAGGGTTACAGATGGTACTGAAGCTCGCACAACTACAGAGTCCGGTTCAATGCTCCAATGTCAGTGTAAGGATACCTCTGGTCTTGAGCTTGTATAGCACTTTTACAGTCTTGTGACTACTTAAAGAGTGTTCACACTGCACGACACATGTGAATTCACATGCACATTCACAAACTGACGGCAGAGGTTGCTCAGCGGGGGATCAAACCCCTGACCTTCTGGTTTAAAGATGACTAACAGTGAGCCACAGTCACCCATGCCAAAAGTAACCAATGAATTCATCAAGAGACAATTAAGTTTCACAGAAGCTATAGATAGATTGCAATACGGAGTCCCAGATTGGAGGCATGTGGACTAATTACCCATAAACCAATATTCTAAATGTTTTTTATGATTTAATGTATTAGTAAATGGTAAATGGACTTAAGATCGCCCTTTTTTAATCTTCTGACTACTCAAAAGTGTGTTTACACTGCATGTCACACCTACTCATTCACACACTGATGTCAGAGGCTGCTATGTAAAGTGACCATCAAAAGTAAGTAATCCCATTCCTTTGCATTCATACACCGCCGACGAAGCAGCAGGAGCAACTTGGGGTTAGGTATCTTAAGGACACATTGTGGCTGCCACTTCCACTGAGCCACAGTCCCTTTCTTTTTTGTTAGTGAGGATTGTAGGGTTCTGATGAGGCATCAATTACCTGTTTGTTGTAGTTTTGTCAAATTCTTCATGCACAAATTTCCCCCACGGGAAATCAATAAAGTTTATCTTTATCTTTATCTTTATCTTCATAAATGCTGGCAGAGATGTCGCCTGCCAATGACTTCATGTTGTAATAAAATTGAAGGGAAATTAAAAACGAAATAGTTTATCCTTAAAATAATGTCTTATCCTTTTCATTTGTTACATTGCTCATTTAGAAACAAAGGTAATTATAACATAATTATAACATAACATGCACACTAGAAAATCCCAAGACAATGGACCAGCAGCAGCCCCTTAAGGTTCACCTAACTCTGGACTAAGTGTGTCTCAGCCCACACTTTAAACTTCATGATACTTATAGCACATGTGTTGTGGAATGTGGTTTTGTGTTGATAACAGGTGTTTATAATGTTTGGTATTGCTATGGTGTCTAATTGAAGTACTCACAACACAATCGTGCCAAAACTACTGAGTTTTGAGATATTTATATGTCAAGTGTCGACATGCGCTGTATGTGGTTCTATGGTGTAATGGTTAGCACTCTGGACTCTGAATCCAGCGATCCGAGTTCAAATCTCGGTAGAACCTAATCTTTTGCCCCCCCGATCCTTTCTCAACAACGGTGTCAGCGTTATAAGTGTGACGTATAACTGACTTCTGTATGAAGCGTCAGTTAAGTGTGACATTTTAGCGTCCACACTTAACTTTATTTAGTCGTCGTTAGCATGTCGTCCTCTCGAACTCCGTCCGCCGTAATGACGTCAGTCCAACATGGCGGCACACATAGCCCGACGAGCTTCTTTTCTCCGGAGTGTAATCTTTCCACATGCTGCAAAACTGAGGAGTGTTGTTAGAGACGTAAACAACAATTTACAACCGACTATAGGTTACGCGACACGAGGGACTGACATCACACAGGTGAGCTAAATAGCAGCACAATTCAGCCATCGTGTCTTTTGAATTCTGACTACACAGGACCAAGGTAAACAAGGAATGCATCCATTTCTCTTTTAATATCAAACTGTGCGAAAACCACCTCTTGCACAAGTCAGGATTTGTGTTAAGTAGGGCTTAAACAAAAATATGATTTTAATCTGGAAGCTGGCCTACTTTAACCAAGTCTTAAAAATGTAGTTTATTTATTGGAAACAGTTAACATCACCAAAATAACAAAAAGTCAATGGTTAAAATGCTCAGGCTCAACCAGAGGTTCACAGATATACAGTCAATAAATAACAATCTATCACCTGTATAAACCATAGTGTAAACGCACTGTACAATAGTCTTATGACATTAACATGAAAAGGGAAAATCAACTGTTTAACTGTTTATTATTTTATATTTTCAGGAAGACCAAGTGCATGTTCCAGTAGGTAAATACAAAAAAACATATATATATATATATGCTCTCAACTGAATCACATAAAGAAAATATTTACTTTGTCTTTTTGTATTTTTCCTCATTACATTTCTTCTCCTTCTGGCTTTTAGACCGTCTGACAGTATCTTACAGCAGAAGCAGCGGTCCTGGTGGTCAGCATGTCAATAAAGGTCCTTAAAGTTGATTATTTATAAACGCTGTCATTGCTTGAATAGAGGAAGTATGGCTCCCCACAGCTCTTATCAGAATCCTTCACTAATACTGTGTAAATTCCTTTTTTTTTTTATATTGACATCTTTTTTCACAGTCAGCACAAAAGCAGAGATTCGATTCCATTTGCTAACAGCGGAGTGGATCCCAGAAGAAGTTCGACGCAAAATCTTTGAAAAGGTTTGTTATCCCAAGCCCTCGAGTCATGCTTAAAGCCTGGTAACAATTTTATAGTTAGGTTCACTGTTATTTTTCAAATGAAAGTGTTGTACATTATATTTTCATCAGTTTCTCTTTAAGTGTTTTCTAATAGGGTTCAAATTAAATTGTAATGAAAAGAACTGTGTAATTAAATGAACTGATTTTTTCTTTTTGAAAATGTCTTTTTGAATTTGTAAAATGTCTTAAAGTAAACTGTTTATTTATTGCTTGGTGTCGCAGAACAAAAACCGAATCAATAAGGCTGGGGAGCTGCTGGTGACCTCAGAGCTGAGCAGGAGTCAGCAGAGAAACCTCACTGATTGTATACAAAAGATTTCTGCCATCATCGCTGAGGCTAGCGAGAAGCCACATGAGCCTACAGCAGAGGACATAGCTCTTCGGGCAGCCAGGTATGACCCAGCGTTACACCAAAAAAAAATGTCTACACACCTTGATCATAAATGTGTTGTTTATTAACAGTTGACTTGCTGTGCAGGTTACAGAAGAGGGACAAGGAGAGACTCAGACAGAAGAAGATGAACTCAGCTATCAAGCAGAGCAGACGACTGGATTTTGACTAATTGATTGAACGATAAATTTAAACTTCTCATGCTTGTATTGTCAATACTTACTTATTATTTATATTTCTTCTGTTGTTTTCTAAGGACAATGTATCAAAATGAATGATGCATAAATAAATGTGTACACAAAATAAATTAAATAATAGGAAATGCATTAAAAAATGTGGAATAAATTTGTACATTGGTAAATAAAGGATAGCAATAAAACATGTCCTCAGTCTTAATGAACTTACAATTTGACTTCAACACTCACTGAAACATGTAGCCGACGGAGACCGACTTTAGGGACAAATTACTGTTTCATAGGGGCAAAATCCATATTTAAATCAGTTTTCTTCAATAACTTCCAAGTTTTATGACCGACTATCCTCAAATAAATATTTATAATTAATATTCACTTGGAGCAATGAGACACACCAACGTTTGTCCAATATTAGTGGTTTTAATTAATTAATTAATATTTAACTATTAAAAAAATCAATATTTTTCTCCTTTTTCTACAATAACTTCCATGTTTTATGACCGACTATCCTCAAATCAATATTTATAACTAATACTCACTTCGAGGAATAAGACAAACCATCTTTTGTCCAATTTTAGTGGCTTTATCCCACTGAAACATGTAGGCAATGTAGAAACAAAAAGGTAGAGTAAAACTAGCAGGAATAAAATAAAGCTAGCAGAGGATGGTTTCGATCCATCGACCTCTGGGTTATGGGCCCAGCACGCTTCCGCTGCGCCACTCTGCTCATGAGAGCTCCTAGGCCCTACATTTTCATTATGTATTTAATTTGCTTTATTTGCAATGAAGGCCAAATAAATGACTTCAGTAGAAATAAACAAGTACTCGAATCAATGCATAAATAAATATGAATAATTCAGGAAAAAAAATAACATTAATAAAACATAAATACAATTATTTTGTCAATGAAAAATATATTTCTGTAGAATTTTAGTGTTCTAATGTATTTATGTAAGTAATTGCTTAGTTAATTTTACATATATATATATTATGTATTGATATGGCCTGGAGCAGACTCGTGTGGGAATCCACATCATGACGAAAGTGGCTCGAAGCTGTTTTGAAAAGCTCAGATTCAATGTGACCATGGACTGCAAATTGTTCACACTGTCATTAAGAGATGAGTCACATAGGAGCAAAATAAATCGGATTGAGGACGCTTCTGACTGCAGTATGTATTTTGATGGCAGAAGAATACAAACCGATAAAGATAAACTGGCTCTTACTGCAGAAGCAAAAGTCGACCACGAAGGGACTCGAACCCTCAATCTTCTGATCCGAAGTCAGACGCCTTATCCATTAGGCCACGCGGTCGGAGTATTTGAGTTGAACTTACATATGGTAGATATAATTTCAGAATCGTACTGTACATTATACTGTGTTATGTTCAGAAAAGCATGCATCGCGAGGATTGCGTGCACCTCGCGGTATAGTTTTAAAATGATATACCTCTTATCAAAATACATTTCTTAACTTTTTCTTAACTTTTTCTTAACTAGCTAATGATGGACTTCAACAAAAAGCTATGAATGTGTTGTGTTCGCCTGCTTTTTAAGAGCTTGTACTGTCATTATGTTGTTCTGAGTGCCTTTGAATTGTCCCCCGGGGACAAATACAGTTATTTGAACTGAATTGAATATTATAAGACCTACTACTTACTTGCTTTTCTCCCAGTGCAAAAGACAGGTATGACATTGGGTTGCAGGAACTTAAAGGCCTTATTGAACAAAACCCACCTTCCAAGAACATGTCTATGGTTTGGTGTTCTATATGGTTTCACAGTGGTTGGATGAAAATGACCCCCATTGAAAAATCACATCGAGTATTTTGGACCCTGTTTTAGCATACTGGAACTGCCTATCATGGTCTCCTGGACTTGGAAGGTTCTCCAGAGTCTAGACTTTATTTCAGATCCTCCACAGATGCTCAGTGAGCCACTTTGCACAGGCCCAGTCAGAAAAGGGCTCTAATGTCCAAGATTTTGACCATCCCCAAATAAAATTTAGGCTTTTTCAGAAATTAATCACAATTTACAAACCCCATTGTTCTGACAATTGATGCAGTTTTTTTTTAAATAAAATAATTAACACGTGAAGTGATAGCCAACCAAAACCCATAAGCCACCAATCCACCAAGAAGCACATCTTGATAGATGGCATATATAGACAGATTGGCAGTGGCAGCCAGGAGGAGATGATTGATGCTCGTAAACCACAGAGCAAACATCACCTTAAAAATCTTTTGACCCAAATTTAGGTCAGAAGGGGATATTGGTTGGCCTTGCGCTTAGTTGGCGTATCCCATAGAGGCTGTTTTCCTAGAAGTGGGCAACCCGGGTTTTGAGTCTGATCCTTACTTGAATGTCAATGCCCACTCTTTCTCTCCACAATTTCTGACTCTATTAACTGTCCTCGTCCTCCTATATAAAGGCATAAAACAGTCCAAAATCAGGTCAGACAAACAATCAGACCATACAGTGTATATCCCGCTAAAGGTCATATTCTGGGTTTATTATCCATTTATTTTATGACTATTGATAACTTGTTTCCTCGGCTTACAGCATTCATTCTGCATATGTCACATTGGGATGTCCGCTGATAAAAGATTTCTCCTGCAATTTCTCCAATTCCTCACTCCGTATCATTATAAATGCAGTAAAAACAACAACATGGAGTCACATTAGATCAATGTTTTATTGACAGGGGAAATGAGGTCTAGACTCAGTAGAGATATGAGCTATTAATAGAGCAGACCTAGCTTTAATTCCAATATCTTATGAACTAATAATACACACATGTAAACTGGGTAAGAAAAGTAAAGCAAATTAAATAGCTTTATTTTGACATTTTGTTAGTGACATTCACATACAGGCACTGAAAAAGTAGAAAAAATAAACATTCACGCACAAATAAATACACAGCTACAGTGTAATATGAGCTAGTCTAAATATGCAAAAGATGAGGCGACAGACACGTTTAAGTGCAATAGGTAAGACATTACAGTACAGAAACCCTGTGAGCCTCTATCAGTGAAGAACGGCTCTGGTTTGGCATCGTTTCTTAACACATATTTCTCCATCCACTTGCTTGACAATTCACAAGAAATGAGCAATCAACCTGCTATCACTTCAAACATCACAGCCCTCAAACAGAATTTCTTAGTTGCAAGAGCAAGAAAAACTTTTACATGATTCCTCCCTGATTTCCGAACAAAGTTCCAGCCAAACATGCATCTCTCTTGTTCTTTCCACACACATCAGCTCCAGACACGAGTGTAGGATTCCTCGGGGTGTCCGCTCTCCCATATGTGAAACATTTCAAACTTGGCTGTTACTTCAACTTCGCTGAAGAACCAGATAAGAAATTAGCTGTAACATTCATTATTATAACCCAGGTTACTCTAAAAAAGGCATAGGTACTGTAAGTTGTGATAAAAGGTGCAATATATTTGCAGGTTAGTTTATAGTTTGGTAAGACTGCTAGGTGTTAGACAAAGCCCTGGTTTTAAGCCTTATACTGGTTGCACAATGTGTATATGTGTATTAGTAAAGGAAAATAGTTTCAACACTTGTATAAAAAGCTCCTCTGGATATTTTACTCACATATGTAATTTCAGTTTTCTCTACTTCTTGCATTATTTAAAAAGGCTCCTAATCCCTGCCTGTTTATAATGTTGATGATGTACTGTTGGTAGTTCTTTGAAATCAGTCTTGGTCTCAAGACAAGACCGGTCTTGAGACTACTTTGAGAAGGTCTCGGTCTCTGTCTCGGAATCAAAAGCATTTTTACTCGGTCTTGTCTCGGTGTCCGACTGGGTGGGTACTCTGGATTTTAAATAAAAACCACCACATATAGGCTATTTTTCCTCGTCATAACTGGGATCAGAAGGAAATCCCTTCACAATAACTTTTTTATTTTACTTTTTTCGTGTGTGACACACCTGCTGCACACAAGATGATGATTTTTCAGTGATATTTATGGTCTTTGTCTGGTCTTGGTCTCGCCCTGCCTTGGTCTTGGTCTTGACTCGGTCTCGATCCCTAAATGTCTTGGTCATGTTTCAGTCTCTGAGCACTCTGGTCTTGGATATGTCTTGGTTAGTCTGGTCTTGACTACAACACTATAATGATGTCTTCGTTCAATGTCCTCTTTTGCAAACGCAATGACAGTTATGCCTCTTTCATTTTTTTCTTTTTTATTGACTCGTCTATTTCTCCGACAACTAAACATGTCTGCTTTATCTGGTCTGAACCTTTATTACACAGTTCACTTCAGGATGTTTATATTTTGTATGATGAGTGTTCATAATGCCCAGGAAATAGTGAACATAACAATCTCCAGAGATTGTCTTTTGCAAGACAGCAGCCTTATTTAGCACTAGTAGGAGCTTCACTGTTACACAATCAAACACAGATTTAACTACCTAGCCTAAAGCTAATGTTGATGTCACTCACTATTATAAATAAAGGCCTCTGGCATCTCAGTTAGCAACGTTACTGCTGCCCACATGGGCTGAAGTAGTCCAGTTGAAGATATACTTCATTACTTTAACACAGTGTAGGGAGAAGGTATCTATTTTATACATTTAAATTCAGTTTCTAGTCAGGCGACACTTCCTCAAGTTTTACAGTTAGCATGCCTTTTTTTTACTAGCACCCCCAAAAGCATTGAAAAATAATGTCTTAAAGTTTTTTTTTCATCACTGCTTCAACACTTTGAAAAAATGCTAATTTATTTTCTTGCGGGAAGTTGACAGCAATGATACCATCTTCATGTCTGTTAGCGAAAACAGCCAGTTGTGGGTTAGTTTGCTAAGCTAACGAGTGAAAACATGGAGTAACAGCACTGCATTGCTTATTTTTCAAAGCCTAACAACATCAGCCTCTAAAGCTCACCAATAAAAACAGCTTGTGCTTTCTGCTTCCTGTCAATAAATACATTGGTGTAAACCACCAGAAAACCCACAACTTGTCATTGACAACAATGCTAGGCTAGCTGTCTCAACCTCTCCACTTTCAATGCTGCTGGCTACTGATTGTAGCTTCATATTTAGCATTCAGACAAGATCATCTAATTATCAGTGAGGAAGAAATTACATTTCTCTAAATCTCTAGATTACAGGGTGAGGCACAGCAAACATTTTTAAAAAGCAGTAGTAAGGTCATACATAGACACCGCAGCAAAAGAGTAGACATGTAGATTACAGTCTTATTAAATTTTAGCACTGCATTAATCTCTATAATATTATATGTAATAGGCACCTCCAGATAATTCTTGAGGAAGGCAGCAATGTGGCCTGAGAGGATCACATTAAGCTTACTCTAATTATACATGTTAGTAGAGTCCATTATAATAAACTTTATCTTAATATTCAATTTAGTTCTGCACTCGTGTGTTCATCAGAGGGTCATTCTCTGGTGTATTTTTGTGTGAAGCTTAGTGCACTTGAGGCTCATGAGAAGCATATTGCTTTTACTGTTGTTACTCTGGTTACTGTGTGTGGGGGGGGGGGGGTCACTAGTTCTCAACCAGTCCATTTACTTCGTATTTGAAGAATGAATTCCGCAAGTTTTTCCCGCAATAATGTATTCAGAATTTATCAGAATTTTATGTATTTTTAAACTTGAGTTAGAGTTTAAAGATGTCAGTTTTGCTTCTTTGGCGGCTCTTATACTGATGAACAGAATTTAAAGGTGTGTTTTTGGACTTCAGGTGACATCGCCTTGCAGAGATCTAAGCAGTGTCGCAGTGTGGCATTAATCATCTGTCAGTCACAGAATCGGTCTGTTGTTTGTGAAGTCAGAGTGACCTTCTTAATGGAATCAGAAACAGTATACTAACCTGGGGGGGGGGGGGTAGTATTACTCCATGGGTGTATAAGGAGACTTGGAACGCTAACAGAGACTGTTACTCTAAGAGTATCTTGAATTAGGTCACCTCTACTAAACAGACTTATAAAACCGAAAAATCTTTGAGTCAATTACGTCAAATTCTACCCCTTATAAAAGGCCTCTCTTCTCAAATCTTAGCACTTCACTCTGTGATAAGAACACCTTTCCAAACCGGTATACCATTACTGTTTACTAGATTTGCCAGATTTGCCTGACTTGCTTGCCTTAGCACTTTTGGTAGCTTTGATGTCCATCTTGGTCTTCTGGATACGAGAGAAGATCTCTTTAAAAAGGGCCTTGTATTCTGGAGTGTTCTGTCCCAGCCGCTTATCCACCGCCTCCACCTGCTTGCTGATGCTCTCGATGGCTTCAGGGGTTGAAGGCGACTGCGTAGGGGTAGAGGGAGGTGCCGGGGTGGGGCCCATGGCACAGTCTTTCATGGACGGGTCTCTGGAGACGGGTCTGGAAGTCTGGACACCGGCATGACACAGGCTCTCCTCATGGCGCCTGCACTTCCCCAACAACTCCTCATACTTCTCCAGTAAAGCGTGATACTGCTCGTCCACCTCTCTGAGGATAGACATCCCCCTCTTCCTCACACTGTTGGCGTGAAGAGCGTAGCTGCCTCTCCTGCGGCCGGACGCATCGCGGGCCACAATGGCGTTGAGTGCTGTGTCACTGCAACTTTTCCTCACGGGGCTGGACTCAGGGAGAGCCTGTCCTCCAACACCTCCTCCGCCCTCTGTCTCCTCCCGAACGCCTCCTCCAGTTTCCCCTACCTCCACCTCCAGGAAGGTGTCCGTCTCCGGGGTACTGTTGAGGACAGTCTGAGTAAGACCTACGCCATCATCCTCGCTGCCCAGCAGGAACGTCCGAGCGCGACGCAGCTGCTGCAGCTCTTGGAGCTCCACCTCCAGCTCCCGCACCCTCCCCTGGCAGCTCTCAGCATCCTGGGAACAAGGAAAAACACAATTTCAAATATATTCTACAGGTTCCATGAGTTTCATTTCATTTCCAATAAAGGTCAAGTTTAAGAGTCTCAGACTCTGGCTCAAGTAATTGCTTCAGCAGTCGGCTTCAAACAGGTTGTCATGGCTTGCCACTGAAAGCACAGAGTTGTATTGTATGGCAACATTTAGACAGAACCTAAAAGAGTGTTTTCTTTGTTAGGGGTAAAACAGGAACAGCTATAACATCCCTGTAAATACAGTTATCTCACCTTCAGAACACAGGAGTTTCTTGTCTACTGCTGCCTTGATTGTGTTGGAAATTGTCATGGTTGGGACTCTTTTTTTCCCCATTTTGGCTTAGTGTGGGTCTCATTATTTAGTTTGGTGTGTTTATACTGGGGTGTTTTCGGTTTAGCTTTGGGTAGGATTTTGGTTGTTTCCTGTGCTTCTTGTTTTTGCTGCAGAGTCTGGGAGGTGTGTTGTCAGAGGCTGAGGTGCGCATTACGAACAGCTGCAACTCATCAGGTGCAATCAATGGCTGCTGATATACTCCCTCTCAAGAGTCGTCTGTTTGCCAGTTTGTATCTGCTACTTCAGCGGTATCTTGGCTCACTATATGAGTGCAAGTATGTCTAGTTTTCTAGTGCTTTGCCAGTGATCAACAGTGCCTAAGCAGAAGTCTACCTACAGCGCCCTCATCACCAGGATTCCTGTGCATAATTTCTTTAGGCTGTAATATATCCCTTCAAGACAATGTTCCATAATCAAGATGTACAAAACCTAACTTTTGGAAATAAGGGAAAAATCAAAGTATGTCAAATCATGCAAAAAGTATAATTATTGAATTACTTAACCCATTTCTGTGACTAAAGCCTGGCTCATACTGCAGTATACTTGGGCCAATTTGAGGTCAGATTCCTCCTTCCCGACAGTCGCAAGACTCAAGACTGCTCAAAACAGATTATCTGTCCAGATCTTATCTTGTAGTGTGAGTGGCACAAAGTTCCAATCTTAACGTCTCCGATCTGCTCCGTGATCGTCGGGGACGCCCCGATTTACGTCACACATGTTTGACGATAACGTCATGAACGTATCTGGCGGAAGTCGCGCACGAGTACAATATAGTCACGAGAGACAAGGGAGGTCTGTAGACACAACCCAGCGTTTCTCTATTCTGAAACATTGTATCCATATATCTAAAACGTTTATACAATCCTAGAAAAGTTGCACAGTGTAAGCCAGGCTTAAGTTAATTTCAGCGAATGAACCGGATCATTGTGGTGTTGATTAAGAGTCCCAATCTGCACTAACCTGGACTCGAGTCTGCAGCCGGGAGAACTCTGCCAGTAGGAGGTTGCACTCCCTCTCCACGCCCTCTCGACGCCCCCTCTCAGTCCGGACAGCCGCTCGCAGAGCCGACACCGCCACCCTCAGATGCTGGTTCTCCTCTTCGCATGGTTGAGGTTTCACATCCACAGAAAAACTCTCCGCCCTGCCCACTACAAACTCATCCTCATACCTGTGAACATGTCACACAAATATGAAGTTGAAAACTAATGAAGTTGGTGAAGTTGAGGGATTAGTTGTTATAAATGACAAGTACCTGGGTGCTGTGCAAAGCTCCCTCAGACAAGGGAAGGAGTGGATGGTCTTACGTCGCTCTCTCTTCTCCCTTCTGACTCGGAGCTGCTCCATGGAGCGGAGCTGCTCCACCTGCCCTGAGAGAGACTCCACCTGGTTCTGCAAAGTCTCGATGGTTCCTGTGAGCCTGTCCAGAAGGTAGAGAACATGTTTAGAGGGTGGATAGGAATATGAAAGAAAGGAGGAGCAGCAGAAAACCTCCGGTGGCACTAACCTCTCTATCTTCTGATGCGAGGCCTTGCTGTCCATCACCAGTGTGTGATTGGTCCGTTCCAGCTCTCTGGCAGTCCCGTCCAGCTGCTCGTACACTTTGGCATGCTGCTCATTCATGTCCCGAAGAACGTCCAGCTGCTTAGACAGGTACTGTGGGACGAAAACAAATGCATGCTTGTCTCTACTAATTCCTATGCAGAGAATTTACATGAATCCACACAACAGAGCAACAATCTCAGAGAACATCGGATCACAAAAAACAGGCCAAGAAGAGGACTCATTTTTTGTTAACAATCAGTTTGTTTTAATTTACTGAATATATTTATATATTTATTTAAACCATTTCAATTTGACAAAACAATCCCACCTCAATGTCACTAAAAAGTCTGTCCAGTTTCAAAATGTCTTTGCAGATGGCTTTTAGCATTTATATAAAATGATGGACGTTTGAAAATCTGATTTTTCACTTTGTATTCTGCTGATTTTTTTCTAAAGGTCATGTGATGTGATCAAAAGTCCCAGCATAGCCAAAAAAAAAGTCACCATGAGATGTGAGGGGAGACTTTTTTTGTTTGTTTTGTCCATGGTTAAAGCCATTTTAACACTAACATTTTAAATGTTGTTATTCCTCATATTGTATTTATCCAATATAAACCATTCACTGTTCTGTAATTCATTCAATGTGAGAATAAAGGGAGAGTAACAAATGCCCCTTCTATTAACTGTACTTCATGCATATGTTAAAAAAAAAATGAAGGAATAAAATAAATGGTTTAGTTCAAGGAGTGGGGGAACTGGTTTTGTTTAGAGATGCATGATTGTGAAAATCAGGGCCGATACCGACGTTTGAAATAACTATCTAGCCGATTGCTGATTCCCATGTTTGTTTCATGACTTCTTTTGTTGTCCGACTCCCACAATGCAACATTTTCTCTCGTGTTTGACAATGAAAACAAATCAGAGTCAACAGGTGACTTCATCTGCCCAATAAAAACCCTCTTCTCTGAATTAGTAGTTAGGTGAACCAGATCAGCTTTCAGCCAAACTTTGATTTTGAACAACAAATGCCAAATTATGAATCGAGGTGCCAATGTCTGTCAGCAGGGCCAATTTTGGCCGATACCGATGTTGAACCGATGCATCGGAGCATCCCTAGTTTTTATACTCAAAAGTTGATTTTCAAAATTCATATTTATAAATAACAATATAAAAATCTTTCTCTGGAAAGCTCTTAATCTATATCTGTCAGTCATACCTCGATCTCTTGTACTTGCTCTTCATTAGTGATGTACATCTGCTGCAGGGAGTCCTCCAGCTCCTTGTTCCTCTCCAGAAGAGTCTTCCCCAACTCTGCCGCCAAGTGGAGGTCTAAAAGTCAGACACATTTAAAGAAAAAGGTCAACAAGCAAGTCAAGATGAAGAAATAAATGGAGTAGATTAAGCTGGATGGTGAAAGACCATAGAGTGTATATTAAGATGAACAGAGCAACAGCCGCCTGGGAGTGAAGCCAAAATATGTAAAGCTCCCCTAATAATGTTTTTTTTCTGACATTTTGAAATGTCAGAGAAAAAATAACAAAAACTAACATTACGGTCTTTGAACTTTCCATAAATATGTCCTCTTTTGGGTCAATTCTGCAGTTCCACCAACCAGAACTTTCTGCACTTTTTCTTGACTCCAGAAGTGCGGTGAAGTGCGTCACCTGTGCAATATGTCAGCGACTGTCACATGACTCATTTAGCTGTTCTTTATACAACGAAAGGAGACAGATGAGGGCTGTCCATATTAATAAAAGTCAAGAGTGCAAAGAAAGAAACTCAATGAAAAGGGGAAAGAAGGCCATGAAGAGGGGGGAAAGGATGAAGACAAAAGGCAAGAATATTAATAAGACTGTGTGAAAGTGAAAAAATTGGGGAAGAAGGATTGAGAAGACAAGAAGGGAGAATTTAATCTAACAAAAAAAAAAAAAAAAATCTGCCGTGCATTTTGGAATAACCCGCTGTCGTGATTAATAGAGCCCTTTGTTCTATTTTAGGCAAGGTTATAACAGGATCTGACAAAATGATCAAAGGGGCCATCATGTCGTCTCAGTCTGCTCTGGACTGGTTCAATTATAGAGGGAGGTGTGCAGGAGGACGGAGAGACAGCACTTCTCCCTGCTGCATGTCTCCCTGCAGGTCCTCTTCTCTCCACTGACTGAACATGAAGGTCAGAGAACGATGCCAAGACTATTCAGAGAGAGGCCCCTGCACTGAGATTTGAAAAGAGAATGAGTGAAACGCTGGAGACTCAGACTGGGAAATATGTAAATGTATGTGTTAAATAATAGTAGCTTTTTGAAAGTTAATTTCTATAATTGCAAAGCACTCCTGTGGTTTTTTTTTTTGTCCTTCAGGCCTGCTAATGCGTGTCCAAATTACGATGAGTCACTGTCATCATGCTGTATTCGAACTGTGCTCTGACTCAGCTGTATTGATGTTGATGGCCTACATTGCCGGGACTGAGTCAGCTAAATGTGGTCTGCGACCTCTCAGAAAGAAAGCAGAGGACTAGAACTGAACAGCCAAGGAAGTCATCTCTCATTCAGCCCTGGCTCCGTCTTTAATATTGAATGTTGCTCACCAGGACGGATGCCAAGTCCTGACTTTTATCACTGCAACATTCACCACCGGTGCAGCTGATGGAGCAAATAGAGACATCATGCACTTAACCAGGCGCTCATATATATGAGCTGAGGATGCTCAGGTAATTTTAAATGACACAGGAAGAAAATAGTAAAGTTCAAATTGAAAGACGGCAATGTGACCCCAGCGAATTCTTGCCTGCAGTGCCTGAATTAATCTACTGTGTCTACTGTTTTTTTTTTACAATGGAGAAGTAATAATAATTAGACTTTATGAGTGGATTTGCTGTTAATAATAAGATATGTCATATTGTAAATTGAAAGTTCTCACTTCCTATGTAACTTATTTTGACAAAGAAATAAATGATTAGGAGCTCTTGCAGCCTGTAACAGGTGAGCCATGATTTGTTTTTCAGACATTTTTGTTGCGTATAGCAAAACTAATGATTCATTTTGACCCTTGTATGGTTACTCTTTATTCTCCTTCTGATGAAGATGATTTAGATACAGATACCCTGAAGCTGTGTCAGTGTGTGGACGTCATTGACAAATTAAATGATATAAACGTAAAAATGGGTATTGACAGATAAAACAAAGTGGGATTTTTTTGAGTAATTAATTAGCCATAGGATCGCACAACTCTATTTAAGTCACTGCATGTTGTTAAATCATGTTCCTCTTCTACCTGGCAGTCCTCACCTCCTTCAATTAAACTAATGAGGAGGAAACTGAGCTCCATATGGACTTATTCACACACTTCCCTCTTTGCTGATAACTTAATGAATTCCTGTGGGGCTTTGGCATCAGCTGCTCAGGTACCACTGGATTCTTCTGTGCTGGAGAGAGAGGAGTCCAACCACCCAGCTGTTACTCTCTGCCAGGAGGATTTCACTAGGAAGGCCCCGGGGGACTACTGTACAATACAACCAAAAGCACTGAAAACTTTCAGGATGAATACTCGCAGCCCACTGAATTTTATACAGTGACCACAAAGGCCTGAAAGAAAGTAATAAATATCATCGTCTATAATATAATGTTGTGATGACGCAACATTTTTTTTATTTTTAGCTGCCACACAAAGGGGAGTTAGCGGCACGCTGGTATTTTCATTTAGCTACAACAGAGATTTTTTTTCTTTTTCAGGATTTGTTGTTGACTGACAAAAAAAAAAAAAAAGAACTGAGAAAAAAGATTGAAAAGACACGATGGCAAATGCTGTGAAAATACAAGACAGCTTGCTAGCTTCTGAAAAATATCCAGCACAAAAAAAAAAACAGATAATACAAACACTGTTAGAATCTGCATTAAAATGTTGATTTCTCTACGGCCGTCGAAGATGAAGAGTGAGCTCTGCAAAGCCAAACGAGAATACAGGAGAAGGAGGAAGACGAAGTGAGAGTGGAGGAGGAGAAGACGGCCAATCAATACAATTCAGCGCACTCACAAACAAGCCGATATTCCCCACAGATAACTGTCTGTCTGCTCCACACAGACCTGAAGCTCCACCCAAACAGGATGAAACCACTGAGGCTGAAGCTCAGGCGTGATCACATCATGTATGACGGATACATTTCCCTGCATGCTGAAAGAAACCAGCTGCAGCCAGATGGGACTTTTTTGTTCAAAAGATTCTTTTGCAATTTACAATCAGTTAACTCCAGGGTAATTGTAAAGTGATCAGTTCTCTGCAGATATTGCAAACCACTTCTGAACATGTCTTTTTAAAGCAGCACATGTAGACAGGAAAATCCATTTCCACGCTGTCTGTGGTGATGTCTTCCACAGGCAAGTGTTGTTTTTGTAGGTGCATTTCCCCCGTGAGAATCACTGGAATGTGGGAAGCAGGACTTCTCCTCCTCTTATTGTACCGTCTCACAAAACCGACTTCTTTACACGATTCAAGACACATACAGAAGAGAATGTGAAGTGCTTTAGCAAACAGCTTTTCTGACCAAAAGACTGATTTAATGCTGCAACATTAAGCAGTTGAACCCTTTGCTTTATAATAGTTTGTGCTTGGTTGGTTTAATTACTTAGTATTCCAACAGTCGAGGAAACCTCTCATTAGATTCGAGTCTCAGCTGGTAGAGCCTCATATTTACTCCTTGGTCCTGGGCCAACGGCAACTCTGGCTAGCACACAATAGGCCCAAACAAAGACGCATCAAAATAAGATGACTGCATGTTAGGGCTGGAGGTGAAATGCGTTATTTCTAACGACATCATCTAAACATTTGCATTGCCACAAGGGGACATCACTTTCCAAGTTTGATATCTGCTCATGTTCCTCAGTAATGAACAGCTTCCTTCCCAAAAACTATAAGAGAATCTCTTGCCAATAGTTGAAGAAGATGAACACCACTCTCTCTGGTCTACATATGGAGCAACCACCAGCAGCTAGCTAGCTTAGTCAAGGTGAAACAGTTAGCTGTCTGCTTTCTAAAAGGCCCTGACAGTGACACACCAAGCAGATAGCAAAGAACAAGTGGTGACGAAGGCAAACTCATGGCGTCGCCTCATGACGCCTTTGTCTTGGCCAAAAAGTTGCACTTGAACACACCGCTCTTGTTGTAATAGGTACTAATCGAGAACAATGTCTAATAAAAAAGTTGAAAATGGCGCTGGCATTGTCAGCCCCTGGTCTTTCAAGGCCCTAAAAAGGCAGAGGGGTAGCGACGGAGTGGGACACACTGCAAAAAATGAGTGTTGATCGCTCACTGATGGTCCAACTAGGACAACCAGCTGACGATCTCGTTGGTGAGTCAGGACCTTAAAGGATCCAAAATAAACCCATCAGAAGATTTACCTCACTGTGACAACAAGACTTGAGGTGCAACTAGGCGGGACATCACTGCCTTTAAAACTAAAATATTTATTCTGAAACCTCCTTTTTGGTAAAGAAAGACAGACTAAGCGTCAAGCAGTCTGATTTTGAGTTGTGTTTCGGATAGTTTTGTCCAGTTTCCAATAAAGACAGGCTAGCTTTTTCCCTTTCCTTATGCTAAGATAGTAGCCGGTGGCTTCATATTCTTTGCTTTATATCAGCAGCTTCATGCTACGTCATTTTGCAGAATCACAAGGCTACTAAGAAAGGCATAGTCAATTGAACAACTAATTATCTGAACTATTTCAGATAACACTAACACTACAGCGAGGAAAAATGGGTGCCAGCAACTTCTTCCATTCTTCAGAGAAAAGCGACTTTTTCCTATGAACCCTCATGAAAGGGCCTTTTTTTTTTTTTCCACATCAGAACTCGGGTCTTACTGATCAGCCTGTCAGTGATTCCTGCATGAAAACAAGACACTGTAACACAATCACAGTGGTGTCCATCCCTCTCTCTCCCTCTCTCTCTCTGAAGGATTCGTGGCATCCTGAAATGTCGCACAAAAAAAACACGAGCTCAGGAAGTCAGCTTTTTTCAAGCTCTGCTCTTTAGAGGTCTGACGTCCTCTCAGTTAACGCAGAGCTCTCAGCATGGACACTCAAATAAAGACGCAGGTCATTTCTACAACGGCCATCTTGACATTTTGGAACGTTTGTCCTCTCGGTGTTCTTAGATTCCTCCTCAATAAGCCCAAAAGACTATAGTTTTATCCTGAAATCCAATGACTAGTGACAGGAAAAGACGTAGCCAACCTAATCCAGAACATCCTTAGTGCAGGTGCATGTCTGCCTATTTTGGCCTGCATGTTTTTCAATGCAGTAAAATCGCAGCATCAGCACCTTTTCAGCTCCGGAAATGTACCGCTATGATTACTTGCCATGAGGAGGAGTGATTAAGAGATGAAGAGAGGCAGGAAATGAGGTACGTGGTGCAGAGACAGTTAGGATCTCTGTCTGGGATGAGTCAGTTTGTAGGGAAATTATATAATGGAGCCATGAACATCAGCATGAGACTGATGCAAATTAAAAAAAAAAAAACATCATGCTTTGACTAAGTTTCATTTACACAAATTTAACCCCAGAGCCTGACCCATGTTGTTGGTATAATACGGGCCTAACAAATCTATATTGGCATATGTTAAGTATGTACATGTATTTGAAAACAATAGAATGCAGATGAATGCTGGGGCTGAGTTTAAATCATAGACTGTAAATATTTGTGGACGAACCCTGAGTGATGTCGCCCGTCTGCTACGGAGGCAGCAAATGAGTCTAATGGACGGCCGCATCCATGTTGGAATTGCTGTCTTAATCTAACTTTGGACCAGCGGGGATCAACCACAGACTGAAAATATTGGTTTAAATTAGTGTCATCATGTCAAGGAGGGTATAGGGACTTACTCTCTGCACTGTCTGCACCACGTGTAGCTGAGCATCACAGCTGAGCAGATCATTGACCGCACTAGTATAATAATGTTACATATTCTCTAACAATGTTGGTTTTCATTCAGAGAGCAACCATCTGAGTATCTCTGCATAGTAATATCAATGCAAGTGGTGAACACTCAACTTGGATAAGGTCTAGTTTCATCATAGCTAAACAAAGATCACCTCAGGCCTGTTGAAATCAACATTGATGTCAAACTGAAATATCCCATAAATGGAACGGCTCGCCCGATAATCGATGATGATTCAATTCTATTACAGTAACTTTGATTTATCCATTAGGAACTTCAGTTGTGTAAACAAGCATCAGTTCGCGCACCGCACAAAAACAACATCACGTATCACATATCAACATCTAAAGTGCAATCAAAGAGTCCTGAGTGGGTGAAGCCTGTACGTCTGAAACAAATGACGCCCGATGGATGAGCGATAAAAAAATACTGCTGAAGATTGTAGGGTTGAAAATGAACAAATACTCAAGTTAACTTGTGAGATATACTAAAAAGCATGAATGTGTTTGAATAATGGCTGCTGTCATTTATTCAAAATAAGATACAAGGTACGACTGTGGCTCAGGTGGTAGAGTCGTCTTTTAACAAGACACTTGACCCCAGGTTGCTCCCACTGCTTCGTCGGCGGAGTGTGAATGTGTATGAATGGGTTGAATTACTTCTGATGGCCACTTTACATTTGCAACCTCTGCTGTGTTGATAGAATGTGTCGGTGGGACATGTGGTGTGAAAGTGCTTTGAGCAGTCAGAAGACTAGAGAAGCGCTAAAGAAGCTCAAGTCCATTTACCATTTATGATGACCTCATTCCAAATGTCGCTTCCTGTACATGAGTGATTGTTATAGTGCCGCTGAACAGCAACATTAAATTACCAACCTTTTCTGTTCGGGGTCGTGTTATGAGGTATTCATGTAACACACACACACACACTGTAAATGTGATTAAAAAGACTTTCAAACCTCACTGACATAAAACTGGAAACCTTTTAAAATGATGTTTGAATGCTCAGTTGACAGCCTCTTCCTCTATAGGCCACTCAAGCTAGTTATCTCTATTCAAATAGAAAGGCCATGAACGCCCCAGATGTGACGATCAGTCGCTCTCACTGTCGGCGTATGGAGCAGGTGGCCTTGATGCAAAGAGAGAGGTTAATGAGCTGACTGTGAATTAGGTTAATAAGACAAAGAGTGAAGAGAGAAACCTTCCTGGTGGCTCCATGTTTTTTTCAAGGTTGTGCTGATTTTTTTTAAGCACTCGCGCTTCATCGGTTTGCCAGAAAATGAATCTTTCTCACTTTGGATGAATGTTTCGCTTTCTGTTGTTTCTTTGTGAGGATTTGGCCTCCATGTGTTTGGAGTTTGTGTTTTAACTTGTCTATATATTAAAGTACATTTTTATATTTTAGTGTTTAGAGGCCTTGTTGGTTCTATAGACCCCAAAACTTATTTAGTGACCAGCGAATCATTTCAGGGAGTTCATAAAAAGAAACATTAACACCAAGATGTCAAATTACATATAGGTAGTAATACAGAGGAAGATGTTGTCACAGTCTGTCAGAACAGTTATCCAATTATTACAAAATGAAAAAAAAGTGGAGCTTGATAAAAACATGATAAGCAATAATACTTTATACTTCAAAATAAAAGCTCAAAATGTGGCATATGTAGCAGTAAACAGTTGAGACTTGCAAAACAAGTTGTATCTGCATTGATTTGTAAAATAAAGAAAAATAAGAAGACGGTCCTTCCAATATAGAAATAAATTAAATAGGCGGTTAAACCTTGACCTTGATTTTTCTACTGTTTCATACAGAGTAGTCCTACTTTTGTAAAGTCTGGTCTCTGTATTGACATATTAGGCTACATGTAAAGGGAAATTACCATCATAATCTCGCACAGGCCCTTTCTGGACCGACCAACAGTCCCAAACCTCAAGATACTTAACAGATACAGGCTCTCAGAAGCCAGGACCAGAAATTGTTCTTTAATCTTTAAAGCAATTTGAACTTTTCCATACAGTGCAGCCTTCTTTCCAGCTCTTTAGGGTCTAACATCCTGTCTGATGCGCCCAGCAATCTGAGGCCCAGCTTGGCATGCTTTCAATGCATTGTTGTCAAAAAAGGAGCACAGCCTGCTCTTTAAAGGCTGCTTCAATGTCTGATTACATGGAAGTGAAGCGGAGGACATCTCCATGACATCTCTGCCGTCTCTCTGCTCGACAGAGAGTCTTTGTTATGTGGAGGCCAGCTGACCGGTGAGCTTTACAGTGAGGATGCTGCAGGCAGAGGAGGAGGGAGTCTTAATCTTACCCTGCTCCAGGTCTTGCTGGTCGTACCATGGCTCTTCCTCTTCGGTCACAAATTCCTCCATTCTGCCTGAACTGAGCATGGGGAACCCACGGAAAACCGCAGAAACGAGTCCCCCCTCCACCACCACCACCACCACCCCACCTCCGTGCAAACAATGGAGCTCCGGCGGGCAGGATCCTCCAGAAAGCTAGAGCTCAGCTGTGCCTCAGCCGGGGGAGTGTGGCGCTGTGTTGTGGCTCTACGTGTTTCCTCTGTGTGTTTCCTCGGTCACTCCCACCTCTCTCCCTCTCATCCCCCACACCCCCCCCTCCCCACCCCAACACCGGCCCATCCCGGCCCCTCAGACCATCCGCTGCTTCTTCTTCCTCCGCTGCAGCAGAGGAGCTTCAGACGTGGCAGCGATGTTGCAATAGCAGCACTTCCTTTCTCCCCCTTTTACAGCAAGCAAACTAACGATGCATTCAAGGGATGCTCGTAAACGGCATTGTTCGAGTTTTGGTCCGACTCGTCAATTATTGGTCATGTGCGCACTCTATATTCTTGCTTGAAAAGATGACTTGAAAGAATATGATTTAATGTAAAGGCCCATCAATATGAAGGTAACCAAATTCTATATGACAGGCTAAATGTAATATTTCGGAAGGCATCCCATTCCATCCAACAATGTTAGGGATGCCAAAGCTGTGCATGAAGACTACATTTAAAGTGGATATAGCCTCCATACATCAGTCATAGATGAAGCCAATAAATCTAGTAGGCTACTTTAGACCTGCATTATTTCTAACTACCAGCAGGGGGAGTGGTCATCGGTTTAAAAAGAAGTCTGATCGTGTAGAGGTAAATTAGAATAACCACCGTAAGGAAACATATCCCTGTGTTTGTGGGGCATCATTTCTAGTAGGGAGTCTTCTTTAAAGTCCCTGTTAACCAAAACAAGAAAATATGTTTTTAGGTTTTTATACAGAAGAAGAATGTATTATTAACCACCTGGCCAAATTTCAGCAACGAAAAAAACATATTAATTAACAAATTAAAACAAATTAAGTTTATTTTATAAAGTATTTTCCTATTTGAGCAGAGATAGCCTACATAATAAGTCAGGGTATGCTTTTTGACTATGTGTCTTCATTTTTGTCCACGTGTAGGCCTAGAATACAGGAAGTGATACGCTTTTTTATTTTGGTATGTAGCTGTTACGTTCCCCAAGATGGCGAGGGGATGAGGGGAGTAACAATACATTAAAACCCAGGGGAAAGAAATAGGAACTAAATATAAGCAAAGTTAAACTGGCTTTATGAACAAACTGAAGCAGAATGTGCAACACAAAACAAAAGAGAAGCCAATCTATCTGAAACACAATTCTAAACTAACAATCAAGATAAACAATAAGGCCTCAATCAGAACACAATCCTTTCACAGAAGGATCACACTCAATTTCTAGTAGCCTACATTAAGATTATAGCTATTTTAGAAGACACTGAATGATGAGCTTCTATGATTTTATTTATTCAGTCATGTGTGTTACAGATTGTTTGGTCTTTTTGTGCCTTTATTGGAGAGATAGGACAGTGGATAGAGTCGGAAATCAGGGAGAGAGAAAGTGAGACAGCGGGGAATGACTCCTGGAAAGGAGACCCAGGTCAGATTCAAACCCGTGCCGCCCACTTCTAGGACTATAGGCTACAGCCTCTGTACATGGGGCGCACAAACTAGCCACTCAGCCACTGGTGCCACACATGACAGATTTTAAATTACCGGTACATCTCATCAGTTAATTTAAAATATTTCGATAGGAGTTCAAATAGCCTAATATAAGAGAAAAGGTTGGAGAGAGTGCTACACTGGGTCAAAATATGTATATGCTCTTCAAGAACAGAGGACAGAAGTCAAATAAATAAATGACAAAGTTCATTGTGAAGAAAGGCAGTCTAAACTGAAAGTCCGAGGCACCATGATGTAGTATTAAAATCCTTTATTTAACAGGGATGTGTCAGGACATAGATGACAGAAACAAAGGACAGGTGCTTAAATACTATTAAGATGTCATGTGACAGAAGTGATAGACACATTGAAAAGGTCACAACAAGTCTATATGCTAAAAAATGCATTTTAATTTGAATCAGGAACTTCTTTTGACAAAAAAAAGTCTGCAAAACTTTCACTGCATCACTGGGCACTGCCAGGTCAGAAGCAAAAAAAGTGTTCGGTTGAAAAAGAGTCCAGCTCGGTATGATATGCAAACATTATGCAAATATTACAGCCTCATTTGTCTAAAGCATTTTGAAACTGTTGTGGAAAGTGAGACTTAACTGTGGGTATAATAGATGAGTGAACTGTTTTAATAAATGTTTTGGTAACTGCTGAAAAATAATTATTTGAACTTCTTTTGCAGTGTAGTATGTTGTTTCCACCACTAGGGGGCATGCTAAGGTTTGATCACATGCCACATCAGACATCTCCCTGAATACTTTTGCTTGAGTGAATACAGTAAAAACATCAGGGCATCCTTTTTTATGACATCCTCACCCTGTTATTGTCAATTGTGATTTAATAAATTATTATATTAATGAAAAATGAGATGAAATGTTTCTGCCAAGGAACACTGCTCTCTGGAAGAAAACTAAATCAAATTTGTCTGAAGACACTTCATTTAAAAGACCCCCTTCCAGTGTTAATATGTGTAATGCTGTGATATGTGTCTCTACAAATAAAACTAATGAGTGGACTTTACCACAGAAAAGCCATATCAGGGGGGCTGCTTTGGTTCAGTGGTTAGAGGCTGTGTCCCATGTTCAGAGGCCACAGTCCTGAATGCAGCAGACCCCGGCTTGACCCTGACCCTCGGTCCCTTTAGCCTAGTCAACCTCCCTTTGTCCTCCTCATTTACCCTTCCTTTCTTGAGCTGTCCTCCCAATAAAAACAAAAGTAGCCCAAAAATAAAATCTTAAAGGAAAAAAAAGGAAAGCAGACAACTGAAGAGGATTGTATTGGAGACGTGTTATGAGGGTTATACGTACAGGAAAATGTTGTCTAGACCAGTGTTTTTCAAAGCGGGGATCCCCCAGGGCGCTAATTAGTGTCCTAAAAATTTAAAATCATATAACATTATTTTTGACAATAACATTTAAACATATTTCTTTAAAGTCGTATTAACCCCTCAAAATCAATGTGTTTTTTTCAATGCAAGTGTTTTAATAAAAACACAATAATAACACAGACAATTCTGGCCAACCAGAATCCAGCTGCCGCTATTATTGACACTGATATAACAGAACGCTGCCGGGCCGCTGAAACTACCTACCTCCTCTTTAAATGTAAGGTTAGACTGCCTCTAACATAAGAAATACATGTGGAAGGCAATGAACAAATAACAAGAGACAACATCATTTTATATTTACTGTTAATGCTGATTATTGTTAAGATAGAAATGATGAATGACTTATGTTTTACAAAACCAGATATTGAATTAAATGACTGAATAACAAGACAGGTTATGGAAATAAGGACATACATTAAGAACGTGTGTGTTTATTTGTTTGTATCTGCCATTGCAATGTACAAATAGTTTACTACATTTTGCAAGAGAAGGATCACAGCCAGAGGTCAGTGCTACACAGTGGTCCTTGGTATGCAAAGTTTGGGAACCCCTGTTTTAGACAAGAAAAAGCAAGTCCCAGCCTTTGTGTTTGTTGTCTTAAATGATAAAAAAAACTGATCTTAGCCAGTTATCTGGCTTTATATGAATTTATCAGACTTACATTACCCAGCTGTCAATTTGAATTGGTATCTATCAATCTGTATTTTCAACGAGCTGTACGAAGCTGCAAATGTAACCCAGACCAGTGAATCAGAGAATTGTGGTTGAATAACTTGACACAACAAATAGTTACGTTATGGATACCATCTGTCTGGCTGATGACTGGAATGAAATAGTTTTGATGGTGGAGTAAGGATTAGATCTGCGCTGCATGTTTTTTGTGTGCTGTATGACTCTATGTGTAACATTATGTGTTAAGAGTCTACGTCAAAACCAGGAACCATTTTGTGAGTGTCATCCTCCTCCTCTGTTGAATCATATCTTTTTCAGTTATTGCACATTCTTTGTACACACACATTCATGGTTAAATCGTCCAACACGGTCACACCACACTGGAGGGGATTTTTATTTTGTTTACCAAGGGTTTAAAAACCACAGAGGTTTGACTGACAGATCTGCTCATCATTCAGAGTAGCATTGTCTTGGCTGAAAGCAGAGGGAACACGTTGAGCAATACAAATGGATGTCTGGGTGTAATGAAAGCAAGGTGTGTTTTATTCACCTCATATCAACGGCCTGACTTAATGGATGAGCATTTTACAGCTAATGGAGCTGCCGTGGTGAAGCCTGAGAGCGTCAAACAGAAGAAAACAACAACTATTGTATGAGGCTGTGGGCTGTTGTACACCACTGGGATCAACTCAGGTCTATATATTCCTCTTTCCCTCTTACCATAGGGAAGACAAAAAATGATGGTCAGTAACAGAAACACCCATTCACACAGTATAATCATAGAATGTGTCCCCGCTGTAATTTACAAGTTCTGTTTTCTAGAAGTTAATCTATTTTCCACTTCTATACAAAAATACTCTCACCAAGCAGCAGTCAGGTCATGATGGCCTCGCTCCAGGTCAGATCACAGAGAACAGAGAAAACACAGAGGACAGAAAAAAAAGACTTTCTGTACTTTTCTCTACATCCCACTCAACATGTTTGATGGATTTGAAAAGAAAACCTAAGCTTCCTTGTAAAGGGACAGGAGTGTAATGGAAAATGAATGATGATACTTATAGGACAGATATAATAGTGTCTATTTACCGAAAAGTTGGTCCATCAATGGTTATGAAATATACAGTAGTCTGAAATGCTGACTCGACTTGAGCTCTACTTCTCCTATTCTCTGTTATTCTGTGAACGATGCACTCTGATATTCAGATGACGAACCTCACAAACACAAATCTTCTCTGCAGTGTGCTTTATTTGACAATAAGGTTCTCAATACGTTCAGCATCTAAATGACTTACTGACGTAGAAAACTATGAGCATGAGAAACAATTACAATATTTGGAGAGTATGAGTAACAATTCACAATTATTTCTAAATCAGACGAATCCAACGGGACAGAGGACAGGGGGTTCCTGTTTTATGAGTTGTGAGTTTTTTGTAGCTTTGTTTATGTTTTACTGAAATACGAGACAACACCATGAGAGAGTAAAAGAACAGTAAAGCTGTGAGACAGAAACCCTAAACCACGAGATAAATTGTGCATGCCATTCCCCACTCTCTCTCTCTCCTTGACATCTAACTCTATCCACTGTCCTGTCTCTCCAATAAATGCCCAAAAATAAATCTTAAAAAAAAAAATTGTTGCACCTTTCAGCTAATTGATCTCCTTTTAGATGATCTCTTGTGTGTGTGTGTGTGTGTGTGTGTGTGTGTGTTTTAGGATGCACAGGTGATGCTCAAAGGGAAACCCGACAGTCACTCAGCCCATTTTGTCCTCAGTTTCAGCCGAGTCCCTGAAGAGATTAGCTCAGATTAGATGATTAAGGGCACTTCACGGGCCCTTATGGGTACAATGCAGCCCATAAAGGACTCACCAAGAACCTATTTTTGGATCTCTTTATAATGATTAATGGCCTGTGTAAATTCTTCTGGGTTGCCCATGTGGGTCCATACTGAGAAACCAAATGTCAGGCCATTCCCCAAGATCCCACCTAACATATTTAAGGCTCATGTTGGCCCAACTAAGACTTCGATTTGGAGTGAGTTGTAGTGCAAGAAAAATAATACATGAAGATATTTTTCCCTCTGTGTAAGATGCGTCTTATGTTCACTATTTCCATCAATCATGTGTCTAAGGAGTTAGTTATTACTCCTAAATATTTAAGCTGGGTGGTACTTTTCACACATTTCCAGGCAGTAAGATTTAGCACCAGAAACAGCCAAAACCTATGCAGAAACTGGTTTTTCTGGTCATTCTTTGTGAACTTTTTTTTAGTAACGTGCACATCTAAGGCTGCAGATAAGGGTTTAGAGGGTGCAGAGACTGACTGAGTGACGTCTGTGTCAGGGGTCACAGGGTCAGAGTGCTATCATGTTGAACACTGAGCCTGCTTAAAACAAAGCCTGAATGGAGACTGACTCAACATGGCTCCTTTCACAAGACCTCTCCTCATCCTATCAAACAGGAGTTAATGCAAATCAGCCTTTTGTCGCACACTGTGCTCCACATCTTTACTCATCCACCACTGACCTTTTCCATCAATGAATCCCCCTTATAACTCAATCTTTTCTTCTAAAGGGCTCAGAAGGAAGATGAGATGTTAATTTATAACAAGAATACGCTCATGAGTGTTGCTTGTCATTTTTTTTTTTATTTGAACAGAATATTTTTCACAGCACTATGCAGCAGTTAAGCACATTTCTACCCACAACTGTTCCTGTTTTGGTTCTCTATTACAACTCGTATCTTGTTGTTTGGTTTGTCAGTGAAAAACCAACATCACACTTCCTGTCTAAATGAAAACATTCAGAAACAACAGAGGGTTTGTAACGACCACAAAGAAAAGTCAGTAAGATGAATGTTATAGATGAATGCCTTCTGCATGAAGAAACTGTTGATACATAATGCTAAAATATGTCAATATTGTGTTCAGAGGTGGTTTTGTTGCTGACACTAAATATTGGATGTAACTTTTGTCTCATCACTAGAAACACAACTCCAGATGGAGTTGTTGCATCTCTGCAGAAAGTGTATAGACATTCTGCTTTCTGCCAAGGCACCTACCTCTATGTTTTACATCGCCTTTCAATAGCTTTAACTTAGCACACTTCCTTAACAGGAATTCTTCATAGCTCTCTGGTAAGTTCTTAGGAAATGAGTAATAGTCTTATGAATGTGCATTGCTTGGAATTTCCAAATATCCTGTAAAATATCAAAGCACATACCAGGCAGAGAAACGAACCAACACATTGTTCTTTCCCTTATTCCTTCAGAGACCCCTTTCAATAGCTCAGAAGACCCCACCTCTGGTGTAGATGGAGGAGGAACTTGCACAACATTGGATAGATTTAACGGCAGAACCCTCCGTCCCTGAAAATGACTTTCGCACAACTACTCATGAGTTCATGTTGAGAAATTAAGACATAATCAACAGCAAAAGCTTTTAAACCTGCTTTTGAGTAATGGCTGGCCAGACACCAGATGGATGCACGCAAACGCACACACACACAGACACTGAGACACACACACACACACACAAACACACACCACCCCTGCTCCTTTTAGAAGGAGTCTCGTCTCCACGGTTACTGAGGACAAAAAAGAGGCCCTGGCACAGCTGGTCTTTAGCAACCATGAGCGAGAGAGGAGGGGGAAAAAAACTGGGAATGGGTACTCAGATGTGCAGACATAGGACAGAGGGTGAGGGGGAGTGTGAGACGAGCATAAGCAGCAGTGAACACGTCTATTTGGTTTGTTTGGAAGGGAGAGAGGCAAAGAGGAGAGAGAAGGAGGGTTAAAGAGGGAGGAGGAGAAGGGGAAGGAGGAGGTACACAAACTTGTTGAGAACAGGAGTTAGCAGTCAAAAGGGGAGAAAGTGAACACAGGAGGAACAGTTGCTGGCAAACAGCTGCTGATCTGCTGAAGAGTCAAATTACCTCTAAACATCCAGTGCTGGGTTCAGACTGAACTGAAGCAGGCTAATTAGATGAGGAGTTGGTGAGACGAGCAGGCACCACATAGTACAAAGTCAAGACAAAACGCACGAGAGGAGTGAGAAGAGGGGGAGGGTGAAAACAAGAAGGAGTGAAGGTCTGCGAAACATCTTTGGGAAGTTTTATGTACAGCTCAGTTTGGCTCTCCCTGAACAGAGGAGTTAAGTGGAAACAGTGACACTCTTGACGTGAAGTTACACACGTTTACTACAGAGGTAAGAGACTGCTTTTTACGTTTATTGTCAATTTATTTAAAACTTAATGTCATCTTTACACTTTTTACACATACAACTTATCATTTCAGCAAGTATCAATGTAAACAACTCAGTAGGTCTGTTAAAATTGAGAGAAAGTGTTTCAGTAGTTCAATCTTATCTAAACTCTTTTTAATTCCAAAACTAAATGCAAATACGTTTTTTATTTTTATTTTATTGCATAAGGTTTTTGCTGTATGTTTTGGTCTCTGAATATGTCTGCATATGATGAGACACAGTGGGGGAGTGCAGGGGAAGGACAAAGACAAGAAAGCAGAGAGTGCCAGCAGCAACAGAGGTCAGACATTCTTCAGACTAACACCAGCAGGTGGTTGACTTTTCAGATATGGAGTAAGACAACTTAACAGGTATACATACACCTGTAAACAAATGTGCACAAACTATTGAATGTACTTTGTAGCAAAACACTGAGGTGTTATTTCTAAAAAAAAGAGAAAAGTTTAAAGGGATATAAATGAGTTGAAGGTATTTATACACTACATAACAGGAAATTGTGTTCTTCCTGCAAGATAAGCAAGATGTTCACACTGCTGTCTCATCTCTTAACCAAATTATTGTGACAGTTTAACAACCAAAGACTACAGGATAGTATTTAACATATCTCTTGTTTCACACACCCGTTTCCTGTAAGAACAGTTAATATCAAGACCTGCTATGTGTGTGCTTTTTTGTGTATTAACCTGAATCCCCCACCAGCCCCCATTATCCACACAAGCACAGCACTTAGCATTTAGCAAAGTAAAGAGTGTCAAGGAAAAGCAGTCTTTAAACAGATAGAAGCCTCCAGCGGAATCAGACTCATGTTGAACAGCTCTGCCATGACTGGCTTTGAAAGTGGGTGTTGATGCAGAAAGACAGAGACAGATAGAGGAAAACAGAGCAGCAGCAACAACAACAACAACAACAACATCAAGAGCAATAAATAAACTGATTTTTTTTTGTAGTAAAAAGCAGCTAATTAGTAGTATAGTAGCCTATAGTAGTAGGCTATAATAAAACGCATTGTAATATAATATAGGAGTCTATAATATAATTAATTATAGAAACTACTGTAGTAGATATAGTATTGCAGAGTATAGTATTGTATGACTATAGTGTGGTATAGAACAGTATAGTAGGTCTATAATATAGTATAGCATAGTATTACTATATTATATATATACTTCATTTGTCTGTCTACTCGCCGTTATATTGAATAGTCTCTGCTGATAGCATGTCTACACTCACTTTAACTTACAGTATCACTGATTGCACATCTCCCTATGTCAATACTGTCCATTATTTTTTTATCCATATTTTAGACTAGTAATGCTAAGTTAAATCCTGGTTGTATATATTCCCATTCTTAGTTTTGATATTTCTAGTGCTTATGTACTTTGTATTTAATATTATATTGTGTTTAGATTTGCTTACATTGTGTTTTTTGCTAATATTGTGTGTTTGGACAATCTGCTGCTGTAACGCCACAATTTCACAGTTTGGGATCAATAAAGTAATTCTATTCTATTCTATGATTACTACAGTATAGTATAGTATAGTATAGTACAGTACAGTACAGTACAGTACAGTACAGTATAGTATAGTATAGTATAGTACAGTACAGTACAGTACAGTACAGTACAGTACAGTATAGTATAGTATAGTATAGTATAGTACAGTACAGTACAGTACAGTACAGTATAGTACAGTACAGTACAGTACAGTATAGTACAGTACAGTACAGTACAGTACAGTACAGTACAGTACAGTAGTCTGTTGCCTAGAGTAATGTAGGGTAGTATGGTTAACTCCTAGCATAGCTTTTGCTGTTGCCTAGCAACATAACCGGCTGAAATGTGGAGGTACGTTGTTTCCATTCATTTAAAATGTTACATTTCCCAAATTATCTATAATTTAGTCAAAAGGAGAACCGGTGTTTTGATAAAGTTAGACAAGACCAAGTGTTCAGCACTCGTTTTGCTTCGGTGTTAATTTACCTTAATGTTATTTATACCGCAGTTAGTATGTAGTTTATACTAAAATAACATTTTCAGTTTATTCTCCGTCATTTGTAGTTAAAAACTCTCTAACTTGGTAAAGCGATACTTTGGTAAGTTATCTACTACTACTACTAATTGAGGCAGCAACATCTACATTCAGCCACGACTGAATAAAAATATCATAATTTCCTGCTTAATAAAACATAAACACGTTTAGCCAAAGTTATCATTGAAACTCTCATAAACTCTGGTGGTTTTCACATCATGTTGAATTTTAAAGCTTGTTGTGGTTCACGTTATTGAATTAACTATTGTACATAATATACAAGAAAAATAGTTTAAAAAAAATATATTATGGTTCAAATAAACAGGTGACCAAAATGAAAAAAACTATCATAATGTTGTTTTTCTTGTAAAATCAGCCTGTTATTAAATGTCTGTTTTTGATAACTCTGCACTATCTGCTTTTTTAAACATTGCTGTACATATATAAACAACACAGCTTCAGAAGGTCAACACTTTTTATTATTTTATATTCAGGTCTAATTACAGATTTTTTTCCTCAACTGTTTATCTTGTTTTAAATGTCACATATATTTTTATCCCTGCACAGGTTATGTACATTTCTTGTATAAATCTATTTTTAATTGCACAGTTTAAATTTGTTTCATCTAGGGGTATTCTTTAAAATCTTTTTTTGGATTAATATATATATATATATATATATATATATATATATATATATATATATATATATGGGGGGGGGGGCGTCGGTTTTGTGGTTTAATTTGTAACAAATGTTTCATGTCATGTACGTCTTTGTAACCTGCTACTGGATGCTTTGAATTTCCCTCGGGATCAATAAAGTATCTATCTATCTATCTATCTATCTCTCTCTCTCTCTCTCTCTCTCTCTCTCTCTCTCTCTCTCTCTATCTATCTATCTATCTCTCTATCTATCTGTCTATCTCTCTATCTATCTATCTAGTGGACGAGCAAGCTAGTTGGGTACATTTGGTTAGTAGTGAGGTTAGAGAAGTTTCTCCTTTCGTTCCCTGAAGACAGTCCATACAGACAGTAGTGTGGTATTACTGTATGCAGGATTCATGCTGTTTTTATTGTAGAAACTATTAAAAGCATACCCTTCTCTGTCAGTCATGATAACCTACAGTTAACACTTTGGTCATTAAACACATTAGTTCTTGAGTTCATCAGTAAGGCACACGTGTATTTAAACTTGATCTCTGATGACTGGCTGTCTTCTGTGTCCTGTTCCCTGTGTCCCTGTCTCCTATCAGGCTGTGGGATCCCACCCACACACACAGCTGCTCCAGTGACGATGACAGGCCCAAGTCTTGAAATGCCATGCCTGAAATAGTCTGCCTTGTTTATAATTAAACTGAACATACTGCACAGGGCCTCTTGTTCGTGGACACAAATGCATCCACTGCATCATTGAGCACTGAATCGCTCTCACAAACACTGTTGCAGGACAGCACAGGTTGTAGACACATGGTGTGCAACAACATACACACAGACATTTGTATAATATAAGTTTGTCAAAGGGCTAATTAGGGGAGCTGATACGTGATGAGAGGGTATTCACAGAGCACATAAAGAGCATATATGCTTACCAAGCTTGGGGGGGTAATGACAGGGTGGAAGTATAAAATGGCAGTTGTGAAGGGTGGAGTCGAGGATGAAAATAAACTTCTACATGCAAAGCATCTTTCTGCAAGACCGTTCATACAGTATATCATCCTGTTTTTTTCAGGTGCAGTGTGTAGAGTTCCCCCTACTGAAACCTACCTGCTGCATTATTATTAATATCTCTTGGTTGTAACCTGCATCTGAGAGTCAACATGGAGGTGAAAGGGGAGTTTATGGATATTCTTCAGAAGATCTGGACCAAATTGCAAGGCCTCCCTCAAGCTACTTCTCTAGAGCAGGCAACTTTCTTTGTGATCATCCTGTTTGTTGGTGAGTTTCTACTAGCTACAGTATAAGGCAGGGGTGTCCAAAGTGCGGCCCGGGGGCCATTTGCGGCCCTTGAGGGGATTTTTTGCAGCCCGTGACTTCAATTGGAGAATCAGAAGATTTTGATTAAGATTGGCACATTTTCTTATTTTTCTTTTTCATGTTAACAAGGGCTGAACAATATTCCTAAAATAGAAAATGTTCAGTATGTTGTTGTTTTTTTAAATCTACAGCTTTTACTATTTTCCACATTCTTTTGTAAACTATGAAAAAAAAATTATGCAAAGTTTTTGCAAACAAGCGGACGGTTGTTTATCCATTTAATGACCTGAGCTAAATGCAGAAAGCTTTTCCAAAAAAATGAACCACGTTACAGGCTTTATTCTGAGAAAAAAACAAACAAAGTAGAACGAAGAAATCAAAATATTTGATTTCCTTTTATTAAAGGGTTTCTTTAGTGAGCCTTTTGATTCTGATCTACAAAGCCTTACTATTTTTTCAACTATATTTTAAAAAACAAAACCTGTGGCCCGCTAACGATTCTAACACGACAATTTTGGCCCGCAAGAAAAAAGTTTGGACACCACTGGTATAAGGCATATGAACTGTAATGTATTCAATAGTGTTTAAAGCTCATAATGCTGTGCTTTGATTTACTTTTACACCTTTTAACACCTGTTACTAATAGTGTTTCACTAAATCCTGACATTTTGACTATCACCTGGACTCCTCAAAATGAATTAATTAATTTAAAATTACTTATCAAAAGGTTATATGTTTTTGTTTGATATTTTAGTACCTTGCACTAATTCTTGACAATTCTACCTTATACTTTGTATTTCATCCTTATGATTATGAAATCCCTCTGATTTCTTCTTATAATAAAAGTTTGGCTTCATTCATGTCCAGGTTTCTTTTTTTCAACATTCCCTCTGTATTCTGTTTCCGTTAATTTCATGAAATAAAAAAATCTTCCTCCTCTAGTTTTTAGACTATTTTGTACATATTTCATAGAGAATAATAGATGTAAAAAAAATATGACACAAAACTGACCCCCAGCATTTTCAAACGTATCTGATTCCCACACCCTTTGTCTGCTATCTGCCCCTCCTCTCTCTCTTTTCAGCCACAGTTCTCTTCATGATTTTGCTGTCCTGCATACACTGCTGCTGCCTTGGAAAGCCAAAATATCAGGCATCCAGAGTCCAGCCTGTCTGAAGCTGAGATAGAGAAAAAAGACCCCTCAAGTAAATTCAACGTTACTCGTTTCTTTGCCATCCTTCATGAAATCACCTATTACAGGCTCTTTATTAACAGTCACACTGGATTTTGTTGTCCTTTTTCAGAGTCGTTGGGGGATATATTTAAAGGAGAAACCGGTTGGTAGCACATTTGTATGATGTTGCCAGTTCTGGGCTAAAAACTGGATCCATATCCAGAGAGCCATGCCACTGGAATCCACATAAATCAGCAGAGTGGCACGACTCATCAAGCTTCATTACAGACCAGGACAATGAAACTCTGTATGGCAGCCTTTTCCAACAACAAAAACCCTACAGTGGAGCCATGGATGAAAAGATACAGTGAGAGAGAGAGATGATTTTGTTTTTAAATGCCACAATTTTTTCCAAATGAAATGATTTGATATCCTATTGGTATTCATCAGGAATGTGAAAACAATATGCACAACGTACAGACATTCCAACTTGTTTGTGTGTAGTATTTTTGTTATTCTGTGTTTTAAGCAGAGCCTCTGATGTGAGACAGAGTGCCCTCTGCTGGCCAATTGAAGACCTTCTTTTCTTGCAAACAGGGCCAATGCCAAAACATAGCTTGTTGTTGTTTGACACACAAAAGTTACAGATGTATTCCTGTTATTTTGCAACATAAAGATGTTGTTCTTTTCGTCTGTATTCGTTTAAGGAAATGTAATATTGTGTTTTATAACTTTATTGAAATGCAGTAAATGTTCTATATATTATAACAAATATAAATGTGTTGTGTCTTTTTATTACCAATTTTAAAGATGTAACTATATGTTAAAGATTTGTATGATGCCCAATCTAAATAATACACAACACGATTTGAATATTTTCATCATAATGAGCTTGAATCGATATCACACCACTAAAATGCTGACTGTTGTATGCATGGCCTTATCATCTGATCTCTGCTTTGCCTCCACCCATCAGTATTTCTAGTAAACATTAACCAGGAGCCGTTGCCCTCAGTTTGCCCTGCCCTCTAAATGTAACCTGGAAAAGGAACTAATGGTTAACCGTAACAGCTTTACTTAAATGTTTAGCTGCCAGGCTGCCAGTGGATCGCAACAGTAGCCGAAACAATCAGTTCTCACACACTATAATGCGTTCATAGTCTGTTGGGAGTCACTGAGCTGTGAGCAGATCACTCAGCAGGACATGGCAGTAGAAAGGTGAGCTTCTAAACAGGATTGTGTTGGGCTACAATTGCCTGTAACATCAGCAAATATCTACAAAGCATGCTGACAAAAACTTGCAATCTTTACTAATGTTTTTTTTATTAAGATAATATTACTCCATTGGTTCTGCAAATAACAAAAAAGTGGTCACTAGTTGTATCATCTAACATTATCTCATCAATAAATGAATGTATGTTTATGTCTCAGTGTGCCAGAGCAGCTGAAACCCACAGAGTTGCCTCAGGACTGGGTAGAATGGTTCCTGTATCGCCTGCATCAGGAGCCGTGGGCGCTGGGCGGTGCTGTGGTCATAGGAGTGTTTGTGCTTGGAACTGTGTGTCTGGTTGTTTTTGCTCTGCTTTATGGATGCTGCTGTAGCCAAGCACCTGTGAGCCATGGGGGGAAGAAGAAGCAGAAGAAGTCAGAGAACATGGTGATCTAGACGCCTGGGAAGCAACGCGACTTGTGCTCTGTCAAATAAATGTTGACATGATGAATATTTTTTTCTTTAAATCTAAATTGACCTGCCTTCTTTCAGGTCGTGAAAAATTATGATGGACCTTTTTTTTTCTTATTCTATGTGCCACATCGTTTGTAGTGTTTGATATTTCTTTGCTGTTTCCATTTTCTAAATTTGTACTATGGAGTTACACGACAAACTTAGTGGGACTACATCATTATGGTCACACCTTGATTAAATGAGTATTGATACATTTCCATTGACATTTGCTTGGTTCAGTTGTCAGTTATCTTCATGAACCGATAACCACCAGGGATTGTGTGTCATTTATATCAAATAGAGATTGTAAGCAATATGGTGTACATTTCATAATTTCAATAATTCATATAAAAGGTATGTGGAACATCTTTTCAAAGTATTTTCATTATTTCATATACACTGTTTTACCTGTCTTAAATGTCTTAAATGCCAACATAATAAAAGTACTTTATAAACAAAAACTACAAATCTGTGATATGACGCTATTTTAAATTAGAAATACGTAAAATAATAAATATGTCTTGATGTAAATAATATTTTGCCCTCTGTAGTCCTTCTGTTCTTTACAGGGCAAAATGCATAGATCCATTGTTCCGGGTAAATTGCCCAAACAATAAAATTATATTTGCCTTAATGTTCCTAAATGCAATTTTGTTTTTATTTGGTTAAAATAAATTGATTTGTAAGCTCACGGCTCGGTTTTTCAGCAAGACCAAAGACATTTAGCCCAGGACTACATCTCCCGGTGCAGCTGCATTGGTGCTACGCAATACAGGCTCAGTGACGTTATTATTGTGCGACCAGGCGTTTATGCGACGCACACAGCAATGGCGAGCGGCAAAAAGAGTGCTCTGCTCTCGTCTCTGGCAGACTATGGGGACGATTCAGAACCAGACTCAGACCCAGAAATCGAGGATGAGGCGGGTATGTGTTGAACAAGTTGATCAATAAGCCGTTTCTAAGTTTTCGAGGCGAAAAACGCGGACCTGAGAATCGTTCCCGTGTGGTGGCTAGCGTTAGCTTGAAATTAGCATACATAGCTAACTTTATAGATAATACAGCTAATGCATTTTTAAATAAAAAGACTTAAACCTACGAACCGAAAGCATGTAAAACCATTTATTTAGGGGTCTGTATGATTTAGTTTTGGACGTTTTGTGGTACACATTGGATACATATTGTTATATTCAACGCACAGTACATCTTATAATGTAAATAGTTGTTTATGTTTGTTTGTTTTATTAAATCCCGTCAGCTGCCAGTGGTGCTGTTCACCTTAAGACCTGTTTTGTTCCTACTTTAATTCCTCATTTGTATTAATTCTTGTTGATCTTTTGCATGTTGTAATTGCATTTTGTTTGATTCTCCGTCTGGCCTGAATATTGATGCTTAATATGTTTTATTCCTGCGTTTGCTTTCTCTGTGAACATCTAGTAAACATCTGTTTTTAAAGGTCCTACATAAATAAAGCGTTTCTCATCATTATTATTATTATTATTATTATTATTATTATATTTGTCTGACGTCTGTTTTATCTTTGTGGTGTCCCTGTTTCTTTCCCCCTCTCCCTGTCCTGACATAGAGGTGCACATTGGAGGTCTGGTGTACGGCTATGGTGATGATGACCTGAACCGCACTGAGGATGGAGAGGAAAAGGTGTCTATAGATGAAGACAGCAGAGAAAGCAACTCGGTCAGTATTTGTGATTTCTTGTTGTGATGAACACCTTCTAGTAATCATTTCTATGGATTGGTCGTTTGTATACTAATGGTTGCAAATCATAAGAGCCTGAAGAAGCAGGGCACTATGTGTGTTGTAAAGAGCAAATGGTGCTGCCTGTTTACATGTTCATACCAGGATTGAATGTGAGATTTTGAGTCTCCACTTAACTATGAAGACGCTTTTCTTTATTTTTGTAGTAGCTACATCACTTTACAGATCAGATTTTTTCTGTGTTTCATCAAATCAGAATCAGAACAAGATTATGGTGATGGTGATGTGATTTTTTTATGATGAAATTTGGATAGAGGCAAAAGTAAACTCTTGTCATAATTACGTTGATATGATACTTATTCGATAGCATTTGTTTGAAAACAATGCATTTTCAGTTATTTAATTATCGATAGTATTGAAACGTACCGAAATCTAAAGTCCTCAGGAAATGAGAAACACAGTCAGCCAGTTTAAATCCAGAGTTCTTGTGTTAAATGTTCATTTATCTGCCATTTATATTTCATAAAAGCATTATCTGATCAGTTTTAGATCTGAAAAAAAGAACAGTATTTTCTCTTCCTGTAAAACCTTTCAAATGTCTCATGACTCATCCTGCACTCAGTGGTGTTTACTGATTTTTGGACCAATTATAGAGCTTTGTCCATGCTAACGATCCAATCTAATACATTCAACTGTTATGTCCCGCCCTCTGTCTTGTGATTGGTTCTATCCCTTTTCAATTGGGAATGCGTAACTACACGGCGGCTAGATTCTCTCGAAGTTCCGTTTCATGGGGACTTTAAAAAAAAAAGAACATTTTCAGACATATTTGTAACCTAAAGCTGCTCCGTGGGGAAGAGAGCGAACACATTTTTAGGTACCAAAACACTGCCAGTGTATTTGTGACTTTTAGACATTGTGCAGGAGTTGAGCTGCCATTTCTGGTCATTTAAAAAAATAACATTAGATGTGTCCAGGACTTCTATATTTGTTTGCCTTGTTGAATTGATATTCTTTGATTTCTTAACTAGCATCAAACTTGAAGGTTTAAAATTCTGGTATTTTGAAAACACTACTTATTTGTCAACCTACATGATCATCTTTCTCTGGTCTGCCAGCCTCCTGGATGCCCGGTGCTTTCAAACCCCCAACCTGTAGTTTGCAACAACCTTTTTAAAAGATTTTTTAAATCACCTTTGCTAAGTGATCATTGTTGCCTATGGATAAATGTTTTTTATGCTTTGTTAAATTTTCATATCTCTCTTAAATTATGCATATGATCATCATCTAGCAAGTATCCCCCCCCCCCCCACACACCCCCCGCTCCGCTCATCTCTCCTTTTAATCCTTGCAGCATTAACTTTCTGCATTCTTGTTTTTATAGGAGATGGAAGAATCTGACGAGGGGAGGGACGCAGAAGATGTTGAGGTACTTCAACCCCACCTGGTGTGTGATGGATGGATTTGGATAACTAATCTAAGGCCTCACTGTTTTCTCCCGAGTCGTCACACTGTTCTACTAACCCCAAAGAAGTGGCCTTGTCCAAAGCGGTCACCACATGTTATGACGGAGCATGTTCACTAGATGGTGCTGTGGGTTTATGTTTGTTGGAGGAATCTTCACTTTGCAACAAATGTTAGTGAGGCGAGGTCAGTGACTTGAAGTGGAAGAATGTCCACTGATGCATCAGAAGCTACACCTAACAGTGTTTTTTTTTTTAACAGAACACTGCTTGAACATGCACATCTTACTATCCCCACCCTGTGTGTGTGTAGCTCTGTTTAGTCCAGGTTAACGAGGTGAGAGTGAGTCACAAAACCTAAAAAGCAGAAACAATCAAAGTAACTGTGCTCCGTCTTTGGCTGTGATGGATGATCATTTGATAAACTGCTGGTTTGTGAGAGTTCTGCATCTTTAAAAAGAGAAACAGCGCTGGCAACCTTCAGGCTTAGTGATTTAGTTTTTGTTACGACATGCGTCATGGTGTGATTTCCCAATAATGCATGTTTGGTCACGTTAATAATTTCTCCCACTGAAGAGAGAGAACATTTCCAGGCAAGTTGTGGTCATGACGTTGTTTACTTTGTGAGATAGGAATCAATAATTATAATTTAAACCGTGGTACAGAGAATGGCTGACTTGTGTTATGTGTTATGTGTTGTGTAGCCTGAAGCAGTATAGGACTGATGTCGAGCTGTGCCAGATAGAGATTTATCATTTCATGGAACGAGCGACGATGTTTGCATGAGCTCTCCTTCTGTCCTCTACTTTTGTTTTTTGTCCTTGCAGTTATCTATTAATTGTAAATGGCAGCGAGTGCTGGGTTTCTGGACACAGTTCAACTTCTGATAAATTGCAGATAAAAGGTCTCTCCAAAAGATATACGCCTTATTTAACCACAGTGACCAAATATTCAGGAAATCTCTTAAACGTTGGTTGAGTCATTTGCCAGGTTACGTTGGAAAAGACCTTGTGCTTTTGCATTGGTTGTTTCCTTGGTGCAGCAACATTTTGATTGGCTTAAATTCAGTTCACTCCTGAGAAAGGAAGGCAGAATAGTAAAAGAAACTTCTGATGTGGATCAGTGAAATAAAGCGGTGTTTTATCGTTTCTTTCTGAAACAGCAGGTTCTGTTATTCTCTTTGCTTTTGGGTGTTTGGATTTCAGCCCAGTGAGCTGTGCTGTGCTTTCATGTCTGTCCGTCCACTCCCCCCTCCTCACTTTGATTTGTCCACCTTCAGTTAGATTCTTCGATGTTGCCCGTGCAGTTGCTAGGTGACATCATGATGCCTGTGAATAACAGCACTGTGAGTCCCCTCCTCCCGCCCCGTCCTGAACCTGTGTTATGCCCACAGTGCTGGCACAACAGGCCACATATTTTAGAAGCTGTGCGAGACTTCTCAGGCATTCACTGAAAACAGCCAAGACTCACTCTTCTGCTTTCTATTACGGTTTAGAATCTGTTCTCCTCACAGCTTCTGCTCTGCTCCGTTTGTTGTAAGAGCACCTGTGATTTGTAGGTTTCATCAGTCACTAACCAAACATCTCATCACACCACCTGTAGTCCCCTGTACTGAACCACCTTACACTGGGACCATGACTCGTTAAAATCTAACACTGTTGCTGTAAAGACCCTCTTCCATGGGTTTATGATATTCTCCGACCAAAGGGACACTAAAAACTCCACGTCTCTCTGTTTCTCTCTTCTTCCCCTCTTGTCCCTCTATTTCCCCCCCCCCACAGATTTTAGAAGCAGAAAAAAGGGACCCTAATGAGCTAGTTGGTGAGTACACACACACACACACACACACACACACCCACACACACACCCACACACACACACACACACACACACACACACCCACACACATACACACACACACACACACACACACACACACGTACCTTTGACCATCGCTTAAAGGATAAGGTTGGCACCTGTTTTAGTAAATCCCCGGAAAGGGTCTAAAACAACAATGAAATACTATTGTATCCAAAGCCTTCTTTGTGCCTTCAGTTAGCCGCACTGTTTCTCTAAAAGGACTTGTTCTGTTAATAAAATGAGCACGTCTATCTCACATACAATGTTCAGTCGGTATTACGGCATCACATTTGTATTCCTGCGTATCTGCTTGTTTTCATTAATATTAGTTTTAAAAAAAAGCAAGACCTGAGGAGGCAGTAGAAGTATAAGATGTCAATCAATCTTTATTTGTATAGCACCAATTCATCATGTGTTTCCTAAGACACTTTACAAAGAGCGGGTAAAATATCTTATACTCTTTTTTTTATTTATATAATCTACAAAGAGCCAACATTAATCAACATTTAGCAAAGTGACAGTGGAGAGGAACAACCTCCTTTAAGAGGCAGAAACCTTGAGGAGGACCAGACTCATGATGAACAGACATCTGCTGAAGCTGTGTAGGGCTTGGAAATGGGGATAGAGAGAGAGCAACAACAATGAATAAGATATATTTATAGCTGCAGTGTCAGTCATGATGGTAACAGTATGTGTAGTATTAGCAGTAGCAGGTAAGTGTGATAATAGACTGATCAGTCTAAATAAGATGGCCTTTATATATTTATTTAGTATTTTCTCTTATCTGGCATAAGGAGGGCTTTTACTTTGAAATGTCAGGGGTTGTTGTTGTTTGGAATGGGCGTTCAGTCAGGCGCATGGGGCCTGCAAACACTGTGGGCGGCTGTGACTCAGTTGGTAGAGTCGGTCGTCTTGTAACCGGAGGAGCTGGGGTTCGATCCCCAGCTCCTGCAGCTACATGTCTGATGTGTCCTTGGGCAAGACACTTAACCCCAAGTTGCTCCCGCTGCTTCGTCGGCGGAGTATGAATGGGAGTAGTTACTTGTGATGGTCTCACTACATAGCAGTGTGTGAATGTGTAGGTGTGACATGTGGTGTAAAAGCGCTTTGAGTAGTCTGAACAGAAGACTAGAGAAGTCAGTTTACTGTCATTAATACTCACTACAACACTTACAAAGTTCATCGTCACATTATGAGCATCAGTTTAATTTCCCTATAGAATTATTATTATTTTTTTTAAATTAATTTTTGGGCTTTCTGTGCCTTTAATGGAGAGATAGGACAGTGTATCCAGAGATGGAAATCAGGGAGAGAGAGAGCGGGGAAATGACATGCAGCAAAGGACTGGGCCGCCCGCTTGGAGGACTACAGCCTCCATACATGGGGCGCGCGCACTAACCGCTGCGCCACCAGCGCCCCATGAATAATTAACAATAATCCAGTTTTAACCGGTAAATCCATCGTTAAATCCATTCTGCTGCCTGTTCCTTTTCTATTGCCTTTGTTATATTCACCTTTACAGTAAGAACTGTTACACTTTATGGGAAAGACCTTAAAAAAACATAAGAAATATTCAATAGATCCAGGCCTTCTCAGTCATACTTAATAATTTAGCAAGTAACATTTGAAACTTGTTTTTAATTTGCATTCCTCTTTGATCCTTATATCTTTATTGTTTGTATTTAAAAAGAATCCCAACAGAGACAGCAGAATACTCCAACCATTCTTAAAAAATGAAAGGAAATCGGATATTTTAACCATTTTCTTAAAGAAACTTTGGACCTGGAGTTGAGTGTTAATCTTTTTGATAGTGAAACAGGAGCACAATAGCAGCCGCCTCGTGAGGTTTATGCACGTATAATAAAACAATTCCAGCAACCGGAGAATAAAAGTGTGTCTTTAAATGTGATCATTGGATGTTAGTGCAGTAAAAGTATGAATCACTCAGTAGACCCAGGTGTGTTATGAAAGCCGCTTTGTCCACTGACAGTCAGATTGGAGGTTATAAAGGTTTAACCTGGGGAGCTGGCAGTGGTTAGTGAGTAATGGCTGACCAGTTCAGGTGTGTTAGTGAGGATCTGATCAGACAGGATATGAGTTATACAGGGAGTGGCATCACGCACACATCTGTGTAAGCCTGTCATCGTGTGGTTCCCTCTCTGCTCTTTGTTGACGCGGGCCCATAGCTGGATGCAGATGGTAGCACGGATAATGTAACACAGCACTCATCTGTCATTTGACTGAAAACTAAACGATTCATAAAACCCTTCTGTGATGCAATGTGGGTGTAGAACTGAAGTATAATAATTAGAAAAATATGATTGTCAATATCCATTTAAATGTTTTTTTTCCAGAAAAAAAAGAATGAATCCAGCCTGAAAGTTGTTTGATACTGTTTTGAGTAAGAGCCTCTTGGTGGTATAATTTATACACTGTGCGTTTAAACATCTCAATGAACCTGGTTGACTGAACACTTTTTATCTTATCAAACATGAAGCAGATTTCACCTCAGGAAGCAAAGAGGAACTCTGTTTTAAGTTTGATTCACCAATCAATGTGGACAACAGCCAGAGATCTTAATATGGCTATCAATTGTTATTATTTTCGTATGTATAAAATGCCAAATTATATCAAGACTGTATCTTTTTGTGTGCAGCAATGAGGACTAAAGCCTGTGTACATGGGGCATGTACCAAACCGCTAGGCTATCGGCTCTCCTATTCTGGTGTTTTTATTTCTCTTTTAGCTTTTTTCTTTCATAGTTTGGTGTCTGCTTTTAGTCTCTCATCGCTGATTCTACTCTGTTTGAGGGTGTGCATTTGATGCTTTGAAATGAAACCTCCCCCTGCTTTTGTAAGAAGCGAACGTGTTTACTGAGTTACTATACCGATGTTCTGAGTGCCTCAAATTGCTTCATCTTAAGCTGACTTTTTTGTCTGCTATGATCGGCATCTATTTTTTCAGTTATGGTAAGGTTTGCTCTCTGGTCACAAGGAGGCATCAGTATCTAACTCCTACAGTTTTATAGACAGTAAAAGACTGAAAAACAAGCGAGAATCTTGAGTTCTTACTATTTTGTTTTTAAAGTTTACAACCTAACCGAAACAAACTTCCTTCATGACGCATGATTCCAGTACACATGGGACAGACAGCGGCAGCAGACTGACCTGTGTGGCCTGTGTGGCTTCTGCCCACACATTTGCTTTCTCCATTAACACCAGCCTCCTGGTTTTTATGAAGCCATAAAAAGAAGTCTCAAGGGAAAGTGAGGAAACGCTGGAGCAACTTTTAAGGCTTCATATTCCCGTCGTGTACTGTACTGGCAAGAGTGTGACTCACCGCTTCGACACTTGACATGACTGCAGCGGAGCTCGATTCCTCGGCCTGTCAGTCGGTAAATGTCACAGCGAGTCTGGCAGAAGGCCCCGTGTCAGCATGCTGAAGACGGCTCTTTGTCTGTTCGATGAAGAGACAGCCGTTGTCTGTCTGTCCAAAAAGACCCTGAGGGCACAGATGAAGACTTTCTGTGTGTTTTTCGATGGGGGGGAAGAGATGGTAATTTTCATGCAGAATAGAATCTTTCCTCCGGCTGTTTATCACTTTCTGTCTCCATGCACTTTCTGACAGTGCTCCCGTTATGTGAGAGTTTTCCTCTCACACTTCGCTGAATGACAGAAAGGGAAATTTATTCACACAGCTTCACAACTGTGGAGGCAACAAAGTTTATTTTGGTGAGTTTGTTCGGCAAGGATTCAGAATAATCAACTAAATCCACCTTGTTTCAAGTGGATTAGCAATGATAAACCCCTGTTGCAGCTACAGTGTGTAATTGTCTGTGACGCTTTGTGCATGTGTCTGACTGAGAGAAACAACCACCACCTGATGCCTGTGACTCATCTGACTTGCCTTGTCAGGTTTTTTTATATGCCTCCAGGCTACGTTCTCTTCAGTGTTTTTACAATGAGGCTTGTTACATGTATGGAACCGTTTATGTTCATGTAACTGCATACCTGCTCACTTCATGATGTAAAAAAAAAAAAAGAAGACATGTGTGCATGCTTATGCACATGCTTAGCATTACTTACAAGTCTAGCCAACAACGACAACGCCCTGCCCCACCTTTGACTTGGATGAGGAGTTTATAACGCAAAATCAGCAATGAACTTTCCAGAGCGAACAGAGCTCAGGTAGCAAGTCGAGCCACACGTGTGGGCCTGTGGTCACACATGATTGGTAGACCGAGGAAAGTAGAATAGATGCAGAAGGGACGGACTGTTGGAAAGAGTGTGTGTGCAGACAGGACTCAGTATACAAACATTCATATTTGGATCCTTGCTAAATAATGCTTTTTCTTTAATGTCACGACTTTAACTAAATCTGTTTTAATGAATATGCAAACATTAACAGATTTGTCCTCACATTGAAAAATAGGATAAGTCTATCGAGTCAATATTTAAGACATAAACAAAGAGAAATTGTTGCAGGATCTAACGGTAAACATGTACATGATGAGATGTTATTTTCATCACGTTAAGCTCCAATCACTGAAGTTCTTAACTGTAAATGTTCATGCTCACGGTTATTTTAAGATTTATTATCAAATAGATTCTTTATTCTGGGAAAAGAAAAAAGGGATAAATGTGTTCAAGGGCGTTTTCACATTCGGCATGATTGTTTCATATCGTGCCCGAGCACGATTGCTCCCCCCCCCCCCCCCCCCCGATGGTCTGTGTTCACATTAGTAACATCGCTCCATACCTGAGTACACTTGATTAAACAGTCAAATACAACAGGTATGCACATAGATGGAAACAAGTTTGCAAATCTGCCAAAAAGCAGAAAGAAAAAGAAGTAACCACGGCAACCACTCGCAGGCTGAGTCCATCCTCTTTACTGTGGATGTTTTTGTTATTTCTGAGACCCCAACAACGACCCTCTTCCTACTTCCACATCTACCGTGCAGCTCAGAGGACGTGTGGTGCGATACGATGGTTTTTGAAGTGACAGGAGCCGTTAAGAATAGTGTCATAGGATTCAAATCCGACCTGTGGCTCCTTTCCCGCATGTCATTCCCTACTCGCTCTCTCCCTGATTTCCAACTCTACCCACTGTCCTGTCTCTCATATAAAGGCACAAAATGCCCGAAAATAAACAAAAAAATAAAAGAATCGCGTCATAAAGCGGACTTGTTTGAGCATGGTCGTGTTCACATCTCCTGCGGACTGTACTCGAGTACACGTGAATCATGCCTGGTACTGTACTCGAGCACGGTACGTTTGTGTTCACACTGATCAAATGAGCCGGACTTTGGGGTCAAGCGTAACGTAAAAACCACCCCAAGTCCAAGAAGATTGATTAGATTTGGAAATGAAAGTCGATTGCAGTTAAAGACGAGAAAAAAACAACAAACAGTAAGAACAAAAACTCTCCTAGGCACTTCATGTTGAAGGTTGATGATGCTCAGACATGTCAGGACTGTGGAATTTTTTCCTCTCAAGTGTTCAGTCAGGCTAAGCAAAAGACAGCACAGCACTTCAGAAAATTATCATCTCATGTCCAGTCAGGTTTGAGCTTGTTGACAATCTGTGCAGAATGTCAGCAGGATGAACCCCTGCGTTTGCGCACACACACACACACACACACACACTCACACACTATGCACAGACTACGCACAGCTTGCAGCACTTATTCAGAGGATGATTGACGACTATCTGTCTGATTGGGATAAAGAGTGACACAGAAGAATGTCTGGCCTGCAGTCAGAGAAAGCAGAGACAGACAAGTCAAGCAGGGAGAGCCAAACAAGACATGGGTCCAAAGGCAGGGTGAGAAGCAGGGTCGGGGCGCCTCCCTTCTCCTTACAAGCCCCAACAACAGCCACTCCCTGCCCGGGACGTGCACTCCTCATACCACACTGCTCTATTACACCACTGGCACACACGTAGCGCCGTGATGAACAACAGGATGCTCAGGAATTCACCAGTAACATTCACTTTAAGTTTACACACAGTGAACCTTTGTTTTAATAACTGAGCCTGTTCTCCAGCTCAGATAGAAATCACATCTCCCTTCTTATTTCTCATCTTTAAATTCTAACATTGATAAAAAAAAAGGTTTGTTTTTATAACAGTGTTATCTTTGTAAATCCTGACTCTGCATGTAAAGACATGCAAGACAGGGCAGAGAAGGAAAGCCGCTCATGTTAGAACATATACATCCCTCATCTTTTCTTTTTTTTGTCTTTTTGCCAGCTCTGTTCTCCGAGAAGGTGAGGAACATGTCACCTGATGACATCAGGATCCCCCCCGAGCCCCCAGGACGCTGCTCAGGCCAACTACAGGTAGACACGCCTCTCTTCTGTTACATGAGTAGTTCAGCACATCACTTTCAATGCAAAGCTTTGCTTGTTGAGCACTCCCTGGATTCATGTTGTGCCAGGATTAAAAGGACAGATTAGATTGCAGGTGGAACATTCACATGAACATCCTCTTGAATCAGATCAGTATGACTTGCCTTCAGTTTATGCAACAACACGGCAGACAGTAAATGTAAATGTTCGGTCTACTTGTAAGAAACTATTAAATCTGACTTTGCATCACATTTGTTGCTCCCATTTAAAATGTTATATTCTTAACTAGTATGGTTGGTTCCTCAAGTTTTTTTTTCAAGGTATATTTTTGGGTTGTATTTGACATGACAAACTATTCAGTCTCGGTCGCTGTCAAGGTGCTGATCCTGTGACTGTCATTATGCGGGAGCTGTCCATGGTACTTTATCATTTGACTCCTCCTCAACACTCATTGTCAGTTGTACAATTAACTCCATAATAGATTTGTTTGTTCATTAGTGTTGTAGAATGGCAGCCTGTCAAATAGTAAGAAAAAGTTTGATTTCTTTGTGTCATAACTTAGATGAGAGTTACTCCCTCTCTTAATCCAAGTTGGCCAGGGAGGGGGGGAGGAGGGGCCGACTTTTTTTATAGTCCAAGGATTTAAAAAGAAGAAGAAAGAAGGGCTAAATCAAGTTTAGCTTCAGGGGTACCTCGCATGTTTGCGTTACAGTGCTGGCTACAATAGTTCAACCCACTGCTCAGCATTACAATCACTCAGAATGCAGTGAAAGTTATGAAGCACAGACCCCCCCCTCCCCAGCTCTCTGCCCACCTCCGCTGGTCATTCTTCAAAATTGAATATAGGACTCTTTCAATGAAAAAAGCACTCCACAAGGTTTGTTTCCGGAACAATATCCCACCGTTTTCTGTAAGTGCATGATTATGACTTCGTGAGGAAGAAAAGATATGAGACTGGTCTGTGTCGCTGTCTTTTTGTATATGTAACCCTGTCAGGATGCGTGCAGAGTTTGGTGTCTTCTGCACCCCCGGTAATGACAGTGTCAACATTTTATACTGGAATATTGGTCGCACCAGTGTAGAAGACGCAGCCAACTTTTAAGAAGAACAAATAGGTATTAAAAGTGCGTCTTATACACCAGATTTTACGGTAGTTATTGATATAACTGAAAATGCCCGTCCCTATTCTATGCTGACCTTGTGATCTGACCTCTGTAATAAATACAACACATCTTCCACGTAATATCATATTTTCCTGTATCCTTCAACTTAGAATATGGGATCATCTGTGGAGAACGTGAATGCAGGGCAGTTTATTTCAACAAAGTACAGCAACTGCCATTTTGTGCATGACGCTTCTATTTCACCGTCATCCGTGCAGCTACTAATCAGAGCAGAGGAGGGGCGTTGTGGTAAAATGGGGGGGGGGGGGGGGATAAAATGATCCTTGTGCCCTGTGTTGTGTGTTTAAGCATGTCTGATAAACACTTTCCAGGTAGTAAAAGTTTATTATGAATTGTCCCACTGTTGGTTTAATAAGCAGACACACTGTCTGCACTTGTCCCTTTGGCATAATGTTCAATGCTTAGAGTTAGGAAATCAATATCTACAGTTCAAGTTTGAAGGAGTGTTTGGTGCTAAACGCTACCTCATTCTGGGACCTTTCATCTTGGTGTTGATTCAAAATAACCTGCTCTCCTCGCCAAGTGAACAATTTCTCTCGCTCTCTCTGGGGTTAGAAATAAACTCTGGTGGCTGCGTAAATTCCATGACTCCCCCCTATAATTAAACCGGCACACAGTGTCATCTCCTATCAATTTAGTATCACCAGCACTGCTCCCTTCCCGCCTTACTTCTTGCTGCGTCTAACTGCAACCTGGTTTGCCCTGTGTGGAGCTGAGGCAGGTCAGGACACACACACCTGACTTAGCAAGTGAACAGTTAAGCAAGTATCCCCTCCGGGCGAACACACCCCCCCCATTTATCAGATGAGCAAATAATGATTCACCTTCACCAGAAGCCTGGATATTCCAACCCTGAGGTCACGAGGGTGGGCAGATATGTGTGAATATGTTTCAACGGCCTGATTGCTGGGATTTCACCATTTGTTTGAATCAACCCGCTTTATGACAAGTTTGCAATCAGGTGAAGACCATACCCATGGCTCGGACTGTCTTAATGGTGGGCTGTGGCTCAGTTGGTAGAGTCGGTAGTCCCTTAACCGGAAAGTGGTGGGTTCGATCCCCAGCTGCAGCCACATCTGGGGTTAAAGGTCAATCTGTAAACTTGTCTTTAAAAGTGCACTAGAAGTTCCTGGGTCCAGCAAAAGTACAGAAGTCGGCAAAATACTTGCAGCTCAGTTTCACATGGAAGTAGGAAGTAAACAAGGGGGGAGGAAGTGAACTACAAGACAGCAGATTTATCTACAGTTTTATATTTGATTAACCCCAAATATGATTTATTGATTTGACGATGCTTCCATATACAGTAGACAAAATGCAGGATGTAGTCATTTGGATGCTCGCGGCTAGGGAACGCTAGCTAAGAAATTGTAAAGTTGGGGAATAAGGTAGAGCCAATAGATCCGTATCATCGGAACGCTTTATGTTCTGAGAGATATCTTTTTTTTTTTAAGCTTTTCCTTTTTCCATCTTGTTCAAGGTTAGCCTCCATTTTTCACCGCTGGTGTCCAGGCTAAACCTGCCAGCTCTTTGTGGCTCAGTTGAACCTGGTTGTCAAATATTTCCTCATGGAATCAGAAACTTAAAATACAACAGGTCCATTCACATCGACCCTTGCTTGAGAGAGGGTAGATCTCATGTGTGTTATGTTTATTTGATCATTTAGACAGAATTGCCTCCCAAATGCAGGAGGAAGCTGAGTCGAAGCGGAGGTGTCATGCAGTGAGAGATGTTCACATCCCTCGTTTTGTTTGTTTGTTTTGTAACAGGACAAGATCCACAAGCTGTACGAGAGGAAGCTCCATGGTGATTTTGACACAAACAACCACATACAGAAAAAGAAGGAATTCAGAAACCCCAGGTATGCAGCTCAGCTGGAGTAAGCAAGCAAACCAGCCAAACACATGGAGTTCTCCTTGTGCATCAAACCAGATCATGTTTTTACAAAACAGATTTACATAATTACAGGAACAAAATGTTTGATTGACCATGGAGTAAGTTTATCAGAGGGGATCAATGCAGGATGATTATGCAGGGGATCAACATACTTTTTTTTTTTTTCTCACTCTTATCTTAGGGTATGTTTTAATATTAGGTTAGTATTTATATCAAATGTGTTTCGCCCTCTAAATTAATTTAGTTTTTATAACAGACAACTTGATGATTTATGACCTTAAAAATGTTTTTTTTTAATTCCCTAAAAGACTTTCTTTGTTTTTTTAGCATTTACGAGAAGCTCATTCAGTTCTGTGGGATTGATGAACTAGGAACAAACTACCCAAAAGATATGTTCGATCCTCATGGCTGGTCAGAAGACTCGTACTATGAAGGTCTTGGTAAGTTCCGTCACCTTTTCACAGCTCTGTGTGAGTGGAGAAGATCTCAAAAAGCTCCAACAACACGTGTAGTATGAAGATCATCTTCATTAACTTAAGCTCAGCTAACTTCAGCTTGTGGCCTTCATGACCCTGAAGATGTGCTGCTGGAGCCTTTTGACCTCTTCAAGCCTTTCACTCTCCGTGCACCTTGGTAGTTGTGCCAAAAAAAAAAAACCCTGCTCTGCTTCTTGAGTAGATAAGAACCCAACACAAATGTATATGTCTTCTTTGTCCAGCCAAAGCCCAGAAGGTGGAGATGGATAAACTGGAGAAAGCCAAGAAGGAGCGGACGAAGGTAAGTCCAACAACAAACAAAAAGGAGGATTACTCAGGAGTCAGCTCTCCTCTCTGTCTGCGTCAGGGGCAAGTCTCCACCAGCTGCAGTTAATTTCTACTTTATATCCTTAATCAGACGCAGGCAGAGATCCACATCTCTAGGTTCACCCTTCCCTATTCATGCTTTTCAGCTGGTTTCCATGTAGATACAAGTCCTCTCTGGAAGTTTACCTAAAAGCACCTGAGCGTGTCTTTCGTTTCCATTTGTATTATCTTTCAGAGGTGATGCACATTTCATTCCTACAGCTGCATCTAAGCTAGGAACTGGACTTGAAAGGACATGTACTTTTACATGAGCTGCTCTGATACTCTCTGCTGTGTGATGTAGGCCGTGGTATTCAAGCCACAGTCGAGCTAACACAAGATGAGAAAATGAAACCAGTCAGACGGTGTGAATGACATTCTTCTCGCCACTGACAAACACTGTGTGGAAGTGGATCAATCAATCAATCTTAAGTTGTATAGCACCATTTTATAACAAATGTTATCTCCAGACGCTTTACAAAAAGCAGGTTAAAGACCCAGCGTTAATGCATCATGAGCACTAAGCAACATTTAGCAAAGTTACAGTGGTGAGAAAAAAAAATGTCAGAGGCAGAAATCTGGCAAAACCAACCAGGCTCATGACAGACAGGTATCTGCTGAAACTGTGCCAGCTTAAAAAATGAGATCGAGGCAGATGGGATAAGATGCAGGAAAAAGGGGCAAACAGAGAGGAGGGGAGGGGAGGGGTCCATAGCAGCAGGACACCCCCACCAAAGATCCCAAAAAACCTACAAGACATGAGAGCTCAGGAGCTCCCTGGAATATATGTTAGTTAGTTACTAAGAGTTACACATAGTGACATACAGTAGGATGTGGATGCACAGAGATAGAAGCTCAAGGTGCCAGTTACACCAGCACCAGCCCTAACTATAAGATTTATTGAAAAGGAACGTTTAAGGTCTATTCTAAAATAACACACAGAGTGTGTGTGCGTCCCGGACCCTGACTGGTAGATGATTCAAGAGGAGAGGAGCCTGATAACTGAAGGCTCTACCTCCCATAGTACATTTAGAGACTGCAAGTACGACGAGCCGGCCTACATTCACTGAGCGTAATGTCCTCGACGAGTAATACGGCCCCATGAACTAAAACAGCTACGGCACCAGGAATAACGCCATCGCTCTAATATGCTGTGTGTTTCACAGATTGAGTTTGTCACTGGGACAAAGAAGGGCACCAACCCCTCCAGCACAGCAGCCTCCACCACAAGCAGCGCCGCCACCGCCGCCACAGGTAAACATCCACCTCACATTCTCAGCTCCTTTCCACTTGCCAAATACATTGTCATGGTCATCATTTTTAATACACTTAAATAAATAAAAAACATCCATGTCAGTGTTGTTCGGTTGGAGCAAAAGACATCAAACTTAGGCTTCCCACTCGGGCTGCAACAGATCACAAATCTCACAGTTCAGATTTTTCACTGATCGTTGTCGCATATTTGAACGTTTATTCTTTTGGCCCCAAAAAGTAATTTATAATATCGCTCCAAGGCCGAGTAAAATGCTTTCAATTCCGAGACGAGACCGAGACTAATAAATACATCAAATGATTCTTCCCTCTTCAAACTATTGATTATAATCTGTTATCCTCAAATAATACAAATACATAGTTTCTTAAACTGTGAAACACTTTGAATAGCCTGAAATAACAATGTAGAACAGACTTTTGTCAAATAAGAATAAACTTCTGCATCATCATCAAACCGTCATGTCAACAGTCATTCAGGTAATCAGTCTCCTTAACATGAAGGACGACTGCTCAATAAGCAGCACTCTGCTAAGGACTTATTCACCATTAGATCTGTTATCATTATAATTATTATTTCTTCAAACTTGTTTGGTGCACTTAAATTGTCCTCGTCCTCTCGACGAATTAAATTAAGCTTTATGATACAAAGTATTAAACGATCAACTTTTTTTTTTTTTTTTTTTTACACTTCAGGGTCTTTTTAAACTCTGGTGTCGGCAAACAGGAGTCGGATGTTTCACCTGTAAGAGGCATGATTTGATGCCTTGTTTTAGTCGTGTATCTCTCTCTGATTTCAACAATATCGGAGAACGCGCAAATGTCCACCCCTGGTCATTTTCAGTTTAATAAGAACCCCATCTGCTGACATCACTGCCAGCAAATGAGCCAATCACAGTGGACGTTGGCACTGCCTTTTAGTCGGCTGTGGTTATGTCGACTTCACTGACAGGCATCACTGAAGCAGAGAGCATCAGAGCTGCTACCGTGTTATCCTCCATGTTGTCTTTAACCCTTTGCTGCCTCCATCTCAGTTTATAAACTTAAGCTCTGCTATTCTGTCGCTGCTTTATTGCCTTGTGAACAATGCACGGTTACATAAACGTAACGGCATCGATTATGCTGATAAAATGTTAGACACTCAACTTTTCTAGATGGTTTGTCAAATCATCATCTATAAGGGGGCATAAAAATGGAATCCTATAAAACCCTAAATCCTGCATCACGTGCATCATATGATATCATAAGAGTCCCACCCTGATGTCTCATAAATATTAGCGATGCACCGATTGGAAAAATCAGGGCCGATGTTGATACCGATTCCAATACCGAAGTTTGTTTCATGGTTACTTGGTCTGGTAGTTGGAGAGGTGCCAGTTCACTTCCTTAGCACTGCCAAGGTGCCCTTAAGCAAGGCATCCCTAATAAATATCATAATTTTACACTTGAACGTTGGTGCTCTATAGATATGAACCCTGTCATATTTAAAATAAAAAGAGCCTCAAGTAAAACAGAAACTTATGTTTTGGCATGCCATCAAGCGATCACTCTGACAGAGAGATGATTTCCATTTCTTGACAGGTTTGTAATTAAATGAGCTCATATTTTTATCCTTTAAATCTCTGCAACAAGTTAATAGCATGTCTTTCTTTCTCTCTCTGCAAATTAATTAAAATACTTTATTTTTATTGTACTACTTGGTATAAATCCATATTTGCTGTGTAGCAGTCTTCTTCACTGCTTCTTTTTGGTCTAGTGTTACATTCTTACCACATATCTGCCACAATGCGTGTACTTACTGGCATGCACGGCTGAAAACATCACTGTTCAGAGCTTAGAGATTTGCAGCCCCGCGTGTGCAGCTGATGTTAAACCCTGCACTCACTCACTCACTGCTTCTTTGTTTACTCCGCTCAGCAGAAGCTCAGAAGAGAAAAAGCAAGTGGGATTCTGCAATCCCTGTGACCCTTGCCCAGCCCACCCTCATCACCACGTCTGGAACCCTGCCTGCCGTCGTCTCCGTGACAACCACAGCGAGCGGCACCAAGACTACTGTCATCTCTGCGGTGGGGACGATCCTCAAAAAGTCAAAACAGTGAATGCACAGAATGAGCAGGAAAATGACCTCTGGTGTTGTCCTATGCTCATTTCATGTGTAAGGAGAGGACAATGGAAGCGATGGACACTCATTGGATGTTCAAAAAAGATCGACAGATGACCTCTGGTACAAATGGACTTTTTCTAAAACTGCCTTTTTTCTGCTCCTGGGTCGTATCTGCACTATTACATGCATAGCTTTACTGATTATTAGGGGGTTGATGGTGACAATCCACAGCTGGTCACTAAAGCCAAATTCTCAGTTTGTAGAAATACTCCTCTGAAAATCAGATGCATAAAAGTCCCACACAGACGAAACACTTACTGTATGTCATTCAATTTTGTTTGGTTGGCAGCAATTCTTATGTCTGAAACAGTGAAGCAGAACTAGAGTATGACAATGGTTGAATAAGGAAAATGGTCCTGAATAGACATGTTAGAGATATCAGAAAAGTTGTTTATTTTTCTATGCATAGCTCTGGTGCAGTGCTCCGTGACTCCTGTAGCAGTTATGTGTAATATCTTGACGTGTTCATCATTTTTGTCAGCCTTTTTTTCTTCATTGGTATGTAAACATTGCTACGGTAAGTTTTTTTACACTTGTACATATTGTATTGATCGTGAGGAATAAATGAATCAGATGTTTCCTTTTCAGTTGTATTACTGTCAATTCATTTCACTTCCAGAACACCCTCCCCCCACGCGCGCACACACACACAGACACGTACACACGCGCACACACGCACGCACGCACACACACACACACACCGAGCACGTCTTGAGCGTTTTTTTGTTTGTTTTTTTTTACACATGCATGCCTGAAAAAGTCTTAACAAAAGCTTTAGGACAGCATTCCACAAAATCTTCATTATCCACACGTCCCACTCCCAGCATGAAGGTGATAATGGGCAAATGCAAGATGGTGGAAACCCAGTTGAGGTAAAGACAAAGGGGGGAAAAAAAGGGTTTTTATAGAGACGCATTCTCTAAACCACGTCAACCTAAGGGGGAACCATTACATTCAAAGGCTGAAAATCGTATTTACCGGTAATGGCTTGGCCTTTTTTTTTTTTTTTTTTTTTTTTTAAACATAAAAATTTCAGCCGCGCTCTCTCTGACTGAGATATTGACAAACTCATTGTCTGTCCACAAGCCCTTTCCCTAACTTTGTTTCAGGGAGAAATGATTCTACTATATGGCCAAATAATGTTTTTAAGCAGATGAAAGTGACAAGGGGAACACCTTTTATTATGCTGTTCAAAGTATCCGTATCTTTATTCTTTTGCCTAATTCATAAATCCTAACGTGAAATTAAAGGAGTGTCCTTACATTTCCAAATAAAATAACTAACTCTTGATTGAAGCCACAATCACGACTGAGAAATCTCTTTGGCTCTCTTGCTATCTCCCACAAAACACACACGGAGCTTCTGTGGTTTCTTTTTTGGGAATGCATGCCTGTGTGCTCCAGATGTAGTTGTGACTTGTGCTCTTCCTCACCTCAGTCTTCACAGCTGACATCTATCTGGGGTGCATTACCAGGTTGGCGTATTTCTGAGGCAGTAAAGTGATGAGAGCAGTGAAAGTGCAAGTGAAGTAGGCCAAAGTATCCCTTTGACAAGAGGCCAAGTAGAAACAGTTCTTACAAAAATTCCTGCGTGTTTACTGTTTCTTGCTGCAAATATTTTTCACAACCTTTCATGCTTTAAGATGTTACATTTGGGTGCAGCCTTCAAACTAAACAAAGCAAATATGCAATGCTGATTTCTGTGTTTTTTGGTTGTGTTTATGTGAACATTACTCTGTATTCACTACAATAATAAAGCAAGAAATGATTGATTACCAAAAAAAGAATAGCTTCACTTGGAATGCTAGCTTTGATTTGATTTGAAATCTTTTTAAATGTTCACGATTAAAAACTGTATTTCTATTTATGTTTGTCTATTTAGAGAAGAACAAGCTAAACTGATCCAGGCTGTGGCTCAGTTGGGTAAGACACTTAACCCCCAATTGCTCCCGCTGCTTCCTCTGCGGGGTATAAATGCGTATGAATGGGATTAGTTACCTCTGATGGTCTCAGTACATAGCAGCCTCTGTCATCAGTGTGTGACCTGCAGTGTAAAAGCGCTTTGAGTGCTGCCATACAAGCTCAAGTCCATTTACCATTTACCATTCAACTTTGAGTAAGACCTGCGTATAATGAAAGACACAACAAAACTTGACTCAAGGTTTAGAGGACAGGTTGTGGCATAATTACCCCTGAGACATCCAGTTGAATCACACCAACATTTGGCCACTGAGCCATTACAGTAGCGTTTGGTACAGTACAAAGAACAAATGCTCACATTCTACTTGTATCCTGACATGTTTCTGCACTCCCTCTTTGAGACATCTGTCTCACATGTCATGCTTAGGTGGCATTCACACTTGGCTACACTTACTATTGCAGAATAAGCAGTCTACCAGCTTGTAACTTTGAGGGTGGAAATGTAAGCTATTCTACTTAAGAGCCTGGTGGGTTGTCGCCTCACAAAGTGGTAACTTGTAAAAGTAATCTTGTCTTTTTTTTTCCGTGTTAATTTTCAGTGTACCAAAAGTTAGTACACTGAAAAGTAGCATGTATCCTAAACTATTATAATGCTTAAACTCAATTGTTCAATATTTAACACCTTTATATCTAAACATTGAAGTTTAACAGCTGCAGTCGAAATATAAAATCATCATGTGGGTTATTTAGGGTGTGAAGTATGATTAAACTGTGTACAACAGACTCAGGATGTCCTTGAAGGAATGTTATCAGGATGATTCACTCTCGCGAGCATTTCATGGCTGCAGGTGTGTGTGGGTGTGTGTGTGTGTGTGTGTGTGTGTGTGTGTGTGAATACGTGTGTGACACACCCAATGTACAAGCTGTACTGAACAGGTCACAACTTTCCCCTCTTCCAACCCTCCATCCGTCCTCTGTAGCAACAAAGAAAGAGTCAGAGGGTGTTTAAATATGAAGATAGGCTTTTATAAATTATACCTGCAGGTTCTTATGTCGGTTTGGTGTAGGCCTAAGTCTGTGATAGGCTATAGTTTATTTAATTATACTTAGATATTGTTAGCAAAGAATACTATAATTATAATATAAGTAAAGTTGTAGGGATAGGCTACTACAGGCGAGTTTTATATACATATGTATTATCGTACGCAACCATTTCTTGATCAATTAACACTTTATATTAGCCTACCACTGTGGTTCAATTTAACCTTTTATAGGTAGTTTGCTATAAATAGTAAACTTTTGTTGTTCGGCCTATACGAGGTTACCTTGTTTTTTTTTTATTTGTTACTGTATTTGACTCAAAAACACGTCACTGTACACATGTCATGTGTCCTCTGTGCTGTTAGTCTGCATCACTGCTGCAGATTTATTGAATGGGGGAAAAAAAAAAAAAAAGAGTGACGCCATTGTGCACTGAATGAACTCACTGATCCTAAAAGAGCAGTTTTTGTCATGTAAATTGGCGAGGAGGTGGGCACAGACTGGACTCAGTCTGAAGTGCCAATGGAGAGTTGAAAGTGGGGGAAACATTCTTGTAGAGCTTTCCTAAAGTTTTCATAAACTTGTGCAATTAATCTTTTTTTTTGTTTTGGAGGGGGTTTGTTTTTGTTTTCCTCCCAGCCCGTTTGGAAGTGATAGGCTACTCTTGTCTTGTTTTGCTAATGAGTGCAGGTCACCACGGCAGTATCCCGTTCACAGTAAGTAACGCCCTTAACAACATTTTGTATGTTTGACATGAGAAGTCATTGATGAGATAAATGCAAAAGATGCAGCAGCTGTGACGCTGCCTAATTGTCCTTTGTAAAAAAAAAAAAAATGCTTCTGTGTTTTAGTGGAAAGATTCACGTTAACTGGACAACAAATGTCACCTTCTGGATTATATGTAGGCATGAGTATAGTTCCCTGAGTGTTGACAGTAATAGAGTAAAGCCACAGAGGTCTCATGGGGAAGACTGGGGACAATTATACCTTTTATCAAATTTCCCTCAGTTACTCTGGGACTAATTAGACCACCCACATTTGACTGACTTACTGCTATTACCCATACAGTTAAAAGGTTGAATACACACCGACCAGTTTTAAATCATGCTTAAAAACATGAGCTTAATTCAACCAGGGCTTTCATAGTTTCAGTATCGCATGTCTCTGCAGATTACATTTTTTTTTAAACTAATATTGTTCAGCAGGGTGCAGGAACCCCTGCTTTAAAATTCCTCCAGGTCAGATGTTTCCTCATTTACAGTGAACATATATGTGTGCATCTTTCCATTATCTCCTCGAAGTTTCTGTTTATTTACTTTTCAAATCATGTTTTTTTTTTTTTTTTTTTCTACTCGAGTAATTCTATCACAAATCTGCAAACTGATACACTCCTTGGGCCAGTCCCATCCAGTCCCTCCTCGTCCATGTTTAGACTGGCATCACTGCCAAAGTGCGAGCCAAGACAGTGGGGAGGGAGGACAAGTTGATTCTGCAGAGGTTTTTTTTTTTTTTTTTTGTTCCTCTGGGAAGAAGTTAGCCATTGTGTCAAACTCGATCTGGTTGCTAGGAGCACGACTGTCTGTCCCTTTTCAGACTGCCCAGTTTGGTATGTACAGTGAAGAGGAAAGGCTGTTTTCTCTCTTCTGAGTCATGTTAACTCCTTGAATCCCACATGTTCTGTCACAGGTTGCCCATGGCTACTAACCTGACTCTATAGAAGTCTATTTATGAGGCGTGTGATGAACATTTGATTTTTTAATCCATATATCAATTTATGGAACAACTATTTTGATGTTGGAATACTATACTACTACAAACAGGTATTCAAAGATTATAAACACCACAGCTATTTGAGCATAGAGGCATAAATATACACATTAAATATAAGGTTGATACATTAGATGGACAGATTAGGTGCAAACAGACAGATAAACACAATCCCACTTAAATGCACAGGAGTTACAATGATCTCCTTCATGTTTATTGCGATTTTTTTAAACAAACTTTCCCCCCTGGAATTTGACTTAAAGACAAAATAAATCTTCCTTTTTTTCACTGATAAAGATCCATTGGGATGTTTTGAAATATCAATGTCTGAGGGAATCCTCAAATGATTCAACACTTAAACGCTGCTGCTATGAAAGTGATTCAGAAATAGGAATGCTGGTGTCATTTCCTTTGAGAAGCACTTTTCCATCTACAACAGCAAGTCACTTGGAGTTATGTCATATATTTAAGTGTACGAAATTATACTATAGACTTTATAAACATGTCTCTGTGACCGACGTCACCCATTGGTTTCTAAAATGGTGTTTTGAAGCCATATTGGAGATTCTATCTCAACCTAACTTTCGATCAATATAGAAACAGGCAAAGAGGTGGAGCGGAGGTGAGCTTTAAGCCCCCTGTCAAACAGCTACAATGCGCTCACCTGGCATTTTAATATAAAACCTAATGGGGGATTCCTTAGCTTCTACAGCCAGCCTCAAGTGGACACTCAAGTCACTGCACTTGCCACTTTTTGCACTCCTGTATTGGCTTAATTCTTCAAAACCTAAAGCGGCCGCTTGGTATGACATAGACCGATTTCTTAAACTATCAGTTCTGGAATAAAGTTTATACTGCTGTGATTTAGGGATAAAGACTCCTGGTAGCTGATCAAAACCAGTTTTAGTAGAATATGAGTTGGTGATAAAGTGAGTGCATTTTGGAAAAAGCTTTCCATAGAAAAACTGACCCTTAGAGGTCTGTCCTCGCCCTTAAACTGCTAGTTATTTTATTATTTCCCAACATGTAAACCAGCTATGCAAAACATGACGGTTATATGTTTTGAGTTAGGCAGATGTAGTTCGATGTTGTTGTTTCACTCTCTTACTGATTGATTTGGTTTGGATGTCCACAACTTTACTATTTTGATTCAGTCTCACCATCATCGTTTTCATTGGCTGCCGGTAGCTGTTGTCTGCAAACATGCTCAACAGACCCACTGCATACTACCTGCCAATCACCAGAAATCAGACGGACTAAGATGACAGCTGTCTGCTGAACATATTATATCATGCTCATGTAGCTCTGGATCTGTAAATGAGCCACAGTTAGGTAATGCATTCACCTTAACAACTAGTGATACACAGCTGTATCAGTTGAGCATCAGTGTTGGCCCATGTTTGCCCTGTTGGTGAATAATGTGGCATGCACCGAGGCTATTGTGCATCTATGTGTCACATCAATTTAACGCTTGTAAGCTCATTTACCGAACTGCTGATTTCACCTGTGGGACAAACTTTGGCGTGATGTAAGAGATGCCTGGTGCGCACGTGATTAGTTTTCATGGTCAAACATGAAAACTAATGTCTGTTTGGGAGTCTGACACTGCCTCTGAGAAAGATCAGCGACATGCCATTCATCAGATGTCTTTCTTTGACAGTTCAAGAGAGGTGACTGCTAACAACAGTTTAAATATATTCAATCTCATAGCCCATGTATGTATTTTCACAATTAGTGCATCTTTTATTTGAACTGTTAGAGTTGTTGCATGGTCCCTTAAAGGTCTAGTCATTCCCTTGACTGAACCGTGCAGGTTAAGATGTCTCAGCTTGTTTCAAAGAATAAACCCCTGAGGGGATCTAAAAGAGCTTTCATCTGCAAAACAAGCGGGGTCTTAAAGAGTAATCTAAAAGAAAAATATACTGATATGGCCCAATTTGAAAACATTTGTTTTGGTTGTTTTGGTTGGAGGATATGTTGGATGGAATGGTGAACCTGAGTTGCTTCAGTTTGTCTCCACAATCTAGTTCACGTAAGCGTTGGTAAAATTGTGAAAGGCTGTAGAAAAAAGAAAAAGATATGCTAATAAGCACTTATACTGGAACTATGCATCTTTAAGAGAGCTAAGGAAGTTGTTACATCCAGAAAAGGGAGAATATGTACTATGTGGCAATCCAAATGTTCAAATCTAATATTTGATGAGGTATAAAATGTGCCCACGAGTATGAGCACACGATTGTGTAAACACAAGAGTCACAAAGCTGTTTCCCATAGCCTGCAGGCAGTGTTCTGCTCTGTGCGCCACTCCCAAGAGTCTGGGAGGAGGCCATGGAGGGAGGGGCCTGACTCCCCACTCTCAAGCCCACACAGGTGAACTCCTGTTGGGTGGAATGCGGCGGGGGGGGGGGGGGGGGGGGGGGGGGCATTGACACACTGAGGTGTGGAGCTTTTAACTTCTAACAGGGTGGGGAAGACACAGGAAGGGAGTTAACCCTGTCTGTTCCACAGCTACTCACCTGGATAGGGAAGGGGAGTGTGAGTAAGAGTGTGTGTTACATTATGTGTGGGTGTGTGTGGGCAGAGGGTAAAGGAGGGATCAAGTCACAGCAACACTGAGTCGTTTTCACTCAGTCGCTCGACTCTCACTGTCTCTTGTGTCTTTCTCCAGCACACACTTCATAACACACGCAGAGCCACACACATACACACACACACACACACACACACACACACTCGACTCAAGTGAGTTTGAGGGCATTTAAGTAAATCTTTGACCGGACCAGACTGTACAGGAAGGAAAAACGGTGAGACAGTTATAAGTCCGTTATCTCTTCTTTTTTGGAACTTTTTTTCTTGGACACGAGAACTTAAAGAAAACCTTTTTTTTGTTCTTTTTTTTTTCTACAGGTGGATACAAACTTTTTCTAAGCTCTTGGGTCAGACAAAACAAAAAGGAATTGTGTTTTTTTTTCCTCATTTATTGTTGGACTTTTGGACTCGGACTGGGCGAGGGCACAGTGAGAGGTTTGTTTGATCAGTAATCTCTTTGTTTTCAGTCATACTTTTCCTAATAGCTCCATTGTTTTCACCTGCATTGTGTTCTTCATTGTGTTCTTCTGCTCAGCCTTGAAAACATATGGATTACTCGACTTCTTCATTTTTTTTTCACTTTATGGCAAGGTGAGGGACAGTAAAGTGTGCATTATGTAACGTTATGTTGCAGTGTGGTTTATAAGTGCAAGACTGCAAGACTGAAAGCAGAGATCTCCACAGATTTGCAGATTATAGCTGAGTGCTCAATCTTTTTAAAAAGTGGTTATTTTCTGCATGATTGCTCACATGAGACCAAAGATTACAATGCAAGACCGGCGAAAAGTGGATCAGAACAAACAGGACACAGAGAGAGAGAGAACGCTGGGTTCATGTCAGCAGGTTTGGTTTTTCTGTCACATTGACCCTAAAGACCTGCTGTGGTAGTTTGGTTTGTGTGTGTTTTTTTTTAAAATGTGGAATGCATTGATAGCTTCAAAGACGGGGGGTTTTCCAGGTGTGTGTGTGTCTGTGATTTAGCCTACTGTCAAAGGCAGGTCTCCTAGCATGACCCCTGAGCCTGTAAATGAAAACCCACCTAACCTCTAACTGGTGATGTCATGAGGGGGTCAGGCCCACACCCAGCGGCGGTATGTTCTCCTGGCATGATTTTAGTTGTCTGAAGAGACAACAACCACAGCTTTGAACTTAGAAAAAAAAAGTCCCATCTATTATGTGCCACAGAGACATTGAATGACTGACTCAGTTCTATTTTCTGCCTCTTGGAAGCTGTAATTTGTGTCTCCCACTTTATTGTCAGTGTCAAATAAACGCCTCTGCGCCTTTGATTCTGTCTGGTGCAGAAGGAAAGTGCCTCTTCTGTGCTCAGCCCGTACTCACTGATGGCCGAGTGTGTAGAATAGGAGCTGGTCTGTTCTGTTTCTCCCTCTCATAGTCAGTGATTTATGTGACACCTCATGCACACACACCTGTAAGCTGCTCAAGTTCACAACAGGGTGCTAAGGTGCCTTTCCCATGTGTTTTCAGACTGTGTTTTTAACTTGGACAGGTCACTCTCTCGCCTCGAGGAGAAATTCCTTATTGACGTTGTAAATCTGCAGAGCACAAATCATCATTTGATTTAGGGGCATTTTTTTTTGTATCCGTGAAGCTGACAGAGTTCACTTTTCTGCCCACTGAGACAATTAACGAGACATTTCATATCACATAATGGCCTTTTTGTTCACTCTCCACCTCCTGTCTGTTGTTGACATCTTTTTTGTGTGGCTTCCTGTAGATCAGATTGTTCTCCATCCAACATTCCCGCATAAAATTATTAAAAATAGTTTTATTATGGAGAGGCAACACAGCATGTTTTCAGGCCCCACCCAGACTTGGTCGTCCTCTTGGGAGTCTTCTATCAAGTTTGATAAAGTCTCCACTTTCTCTTCGTAGTATGTCGAGAAATTAGTTATATTAGTAAATCGAATGTTGAAGCCCCTGTGAGGAGTTTTTATCTGGTTAGGAAACAGAATGAAATGAATAATGGTGCCTTTATATGACCCAAATTAGCCAATTAGATGATCTGAGAGAAGATTTGTTATTTCCATACAGTTATTTTATACGCCTGTCACCTCCGTAAGTGTCCCACAAAGCGCATAACATAACATTGCTAAAACAAACTTTTAAAGATTTTTCCACACCAAAGATTAATTGTGAGTAGCATGTTGTACATTTAAAATTATAAAAATGAACTCTTTCCCCCTGCCAGAAAATACTACTTACACATGGACTGGACTAAGTCAGCGAATAGATTAACGTTACACTTTGTCCACAGGGGGCGCCAAAACCAACACAAACTGAAGGTTCCTAACAGGAGCTTTAAGCCCCGATTCCACCAATGATTCAGTTCGGTACGGTACGTTCGGGGGTAGGGTGGAAACACAAGCATGTTCTGGGTTATCCGTACTGAGCCGTACAGCTCTATACTGGACTGTACCGTACCAAACTAAAACAGACGGCTTGGTGGAAACGAAGCTTAGTTAAAAATGTTTGAATGAATACAGGAATAAACAACAAGGCAAAAAAAAATGTTGAAACCTTTTAAGAGCTGTTTAATATCATGGATCAGGTGATACATGAGTGAAGAAGGGTGGAGATTCAAAACAACACACAAAACACCTTTTTCTGAGGAAGGCAATATATTTGAGACTTTATGCCTCTGGCTGCTTTATAGACCGGTGAGCTTTTCTGCCTGCTCAGTTTATGATGTTTTCTTTGATTGTAAGAGTACAATAGCAGAATATATATTAAACTGTTGTGTTGCTGTTAGGGGTCATACACAACACAATCAAAACTGCCAAAAATGTTTGCTAATAAAAAAGATGAAAAAAGGAAGCGTGGTTGGGGGCTTTACAGAAAGTCAAAGTCAGAGCTCACAGAGCTGCATGTCTCTTTCTTATTTCTCGACAGGTTATCAGTTTCAGAGACAACGCCTGGAAACTTTGTTATTAGACAAATACATTCCTGTTTACCTTCAGTGTATGTTTTTGAAGGCAGTAAATATTTCTTGAAACCAGAAGTAGGTAAATGAGCATGACAGGATACCACTCTAGCTGTGAAGTTGTTGTTTGGATGAAAACACCCTTTTTTTTATTGAATATATATCTTTATTTATGTTTATAGTTACACAGAGAATGGTCAATGTTTCCTTGAGAATAAGATACAGTGATACGTGTTTTGGGAAACTGTTCAAAAGCCTGAATTATGTTTTTTATTATTTCCTGGAAAAAACAGTTTGATCTGTTTTGAACTACTGTCAACAACTCTTTGACAAAGTGAAATGAAGGTGGAGGGTGTGTCTCGGCCTGTTCACTTTCTCCAGGACTTGTCTGAGGGAAAGTACAGGTGGTTCAAATTACACCTTAGCACCTTCGTCTGCAGAGATTTCACTGTAGGGCAAAAAAAAAAAAACGTTTTCTCCTCTTTTTTCCTCCACTCCCTCTCTCTCTGTAACATTGAAGTTTAGCTGTCTTTAAGTATGCATATGTGAATGTCTTTGTTTGTGTTTTGTTTTTTAGGAAGGAGATGGGGAGATGGTCGTTACATGTCTCAGTGGGGCTTGGGCTTCTAGCCCTCTTATTGACCTGCTGTTATGCTGAAGGTGAGGAAGCCCAGAGTCCTAACTTACAAGTCTTCAGGAAAAGTGAAAGTGATATTTGATTTTGAGTGCAAGAAGTGCTCTAAATATAGCTGTTGGCTATCGATTTAATGGGCCTCATTCACCAATATCTTCTGAAGAATTTTCTCAAGCTGTGTTCTTATTTCCTTGAAAGCGCGTGCCTATTGTTCCAGTTAGCATAGGTAACCGCCCACTAATGCCCATAAAAGGGCATGAGTGCAGGGACCATTATTCAGATTGTGAGTAATGATTACACCGGGGGGGGGGACCACTTGGATTTGTATAATCATAAAACATCGGTGAATTCCAAAATCTTCTTAAAAAGTTCCTAATTCGTATTTAAGAACACAATTTGTTCTTAAGAACCCCTTTGTTTAAAGAAACTTCTCTCCATCAAAGAGGGTACTTTGACACTCAGACCATTAGTTGACTATTTTGTGAATGATTTGTGAATGATCTCTAATGCACATTATTATGAATAGAATTTATTTTATTTTATTTTTATTTTATACAAAAAAAATAGTCAAAAAAGGGTTGTGATTTCAAAGATGTCATCTTGGGAAGATTGTGAAACAATTTTTTGTCACTGTTTTCTGTCATGATTTGACTAAAGGATTAATTGATTTTATCACAAATGTACAGACATGTTCACAGTGTTGGGAGAGCTGCTCTGAAATGAAATATGTGCAAGCTATCAGTTACTCCCCAGAGAAAAAAACGTTGACCTACAACAAAGCTACACTTGAGTGAATAGTTGCAAATTAAACTAAATGCTAATCAAACGGAAACACAACACAGAAAAGAGCCATGCCAGCAAGAGTCAAGCTCAATTGTTCACTGGCTGTGCATGAAAAAAATGAATCCACATATTGCTGGGAAAGAGCCTCAAATTTCATCTTTGGATTGTTTGTTCTAACGTCCCCAGAAACTGCATGTTATGCACCATGCAGGATAGCTTGGCGTTAGCCTGGTAACATCTAAAATAGCATGTAGCAACATCTCTAGACATTTATTTATTTAGGTATTTAGTTATATATTCTTTGGTTTGTTGGTTCATTCAGTCATTGGTAAAGTTAAAATAATAATCAAACTGTATTGTTACAATGAAATTCCTTTTATGGCCCAAATATTTTGCAGGTTCAGTAAAACCCAAAAGGAATTTTTTTTTTTTTTTTAATCCAAACTTAGTCATATCACTGTTGGGAAGTTTTTTGGTTAATTTTGTATAAAATCTGCAGAAACTAAGCTGATGTGCCAAAGTCTGTTTAGCGTTACCACAGGTATTTTCTAGGTCTGTTTCATGGGTGGGATTCTCACTTTGTTGCCTGTCAGTGGCTCTCACTCTTCCTCACATGATAGCTTTCTATAACCTCTCTCTATCCCCACTCCCACCTCTACCCCTCAGTGAACTACTGCTACGCCTCCAGGGAGAAGACCTGCTCAGAATGTCTGCAGACTTCGGTAGACTGTGCGTACTGCCCTGATGAGGTGAGAGCAGAACACAACAGGAGTTTTGTCTTATTGTAAGGCTTAGATGGAAGCTGAGAACTGTGTCAAAGCACGTTGTGTTGATGGTAATTCACGGAGATTGTGTTAATTACAATATATTCATTTTTATATAAAATCTGTGAGGACTTGCATTATAATCTTTTTTATATGGAAGCCTTGAGCGTGTAAATAAGAGTACAAATCTAGTGATCAATTAACTGATTCTATTCTGTGGTGTTGTTGTGCTGTCTTTAGTATGTAATGACAGTGTTTCCAAGGTGGGGCCTCGACCGCTCTGTGCTGGGTCCATGCTAAGACTTGGCAGAGTCCTTGACTGTAATGAGATCCCCTGCGTTGACATAGGCGATGACATTAGTCGTTTTAGGACCACAGGAACTTTTTCACCCTTTTTTATTGATTTTGCACCACAGGAACTCAGAACTATGTTAGTTCCTAGAACTCGTTTAGAGGGACCTTTTTAGCTCCTGCTTCAGAGTTGAGACCACACTAGACCGAGACCAAGAACAGACCACATTAACTGAGACCAAGACCTTCCCGAGACCAGAGTGCTCCGAGACCAAGACAAGACCAAGACAAGACCAAGACCAAGTCAGGGAGAGACTGAGTCAAGACAAGACCAAGACAAGACCAAGACAAGACCAAGACAAGACCAAGACCAAGTCGGGGAGAGACTGAGTCAAGACAAGACCAAGACAAGACCAAGACCAAGTCAGGGAGAGACTGAGTCAAGGCAAGACCAAGACAAGACCAAGACAAGACCAAGACAAGACCAAGACCAAGACCAAGACAAGACCAAGACAAGACCAAGACCAAGACCAAGACAAGACCAAGACAAGACCAAGACCAAGTCAGGGAGAGACTGAGTCAAGGCAAGACCAAGACAAGACCAAGACAAGACCAAGACCAAGACAAGACCAAGACAAGACCAAGACAAGACCAAGACAAGACCAAGACCAAGACCAAGACCAAGACCAAGACAAGACCAAGACAAGACCAAGACCAAGTCAGGGAGAGACTGAGTCAAGACAAGACCAAGACAAGACCAAGACCAAGTCAGGGAGAGACTGAGTCAAGACAAGACCAAGACAAGACCAAGACAAGACCAAGACCAAGTCAGGGAGAGACTGAGTCAAGACAAGACCAAGACATTGAGGGATCGAGACCAAGTCATCTAAGTAGTTAGTCCAAGGTTGAATCACAAGCTCTATTTAGAGCTTTCATCTTATATCGTCTTTTCATTATCAGTCTGAAAGAGACAGTTCTTTACACAACAGCATCTGACATCATCTAATCTTCAGGATCATGTTAAAATTTGAATGATTAAAAATAGATTCTGCCTGATAATTTGGGACGTTAAGTTAAAGTTAAAAGCAGAAGTTACTTATCAAATGTCCTATTTGCTCAGATGTATACCGGCCCTCGCTGTGACATGGAACGGAACATAGTTGCCCAAGGCTGCAGTGCTGCGGCAATAATCAGAGCTCAAAGCAGTATGCAGATAGAAGCGGTAAGTCTTCGTCACCTTTATTTCTCCTCCAGTGTTTCCTATGCTCCTTCTTCTTAAATCTGTTGTTTGGTTTTAAAAGTAGAAACTCATTACACACCCACAGGGTATACATAAATAGGCATACCCTGTCTCGATTGGTGGGCAGTTGTTGTTGCTGCTGATTACAGGAAGGACATTAAAACAACCGCCATTCCCATCCCTGCAGTTGGCTCATTCAAACATATTGTTTTTAAACTCTCTGGTCCCACTGGTCACTGCTGTAATCTATACCCCCCCCCCCCCCCCCCCCCCCCCCGATAACTGCAATAGTATCCTTTCCGGCACATCATCCAAAGTCCTCGACCAATTCCAATACATCCAGAACTTCTCACCGCACCCGATCCGTGTTCACATCAACCCTGTCCTGCAAAATCTCCACTGGCTCCCTGTCCCGTACTGTATCCAATTTAAAATCCTGCTCCTCACACATTAAGCCCTAAACCACCAGGCCCCCTCCTACCTCACTGCTCTCCTATACCATCACACTCCTTCCCTTAGCCTCCATTTTTCCAACCACAACCTCCTGTCTCCCCCAAATAGAACGAAGCACCGAACCTGGGGGGACAGAGCCTTCTACATAGCTGCCCCCTCCCTCTGGAACTCACTCCCCACACTTATTCAAGATCACACTTACCCATCTACATTCAAATCACTACTCAAGACTCACCTCTTCAAAAGAGCTTTAATGTATGATTGTGATGTGCGTTCTGTTTATGCGTGGCTTATGTGTTGTTGTCTATATGACCTGTGTGGAATGTCGCAATGATTGTGAGTTTGTTTTTACTGTTCTGTCTTGATCTTTCTTTCTTTTTTAACAAATGTACAGTGTTTTTGAGCTCCTGAAAAGTGCTTTATAAATAAATTCTACCATTATTATTATTAATATTACTACTGAACTTTCTTTTTTTCTGCTGGCTCAGAATCGACAAATCAATATGAAGCTTCAGCAGTCGCAAGTGTCTCCTCAGCAGATGAGCATGAGCTTTCTGCCAGGAGAGCAGAGACTGGTAGATGTAGAAGTGTTTGCTCCAACCAAAGGTCCTCTGGACCTTTATATTCTTATGGACTTCTCCAACTCCATGGCTGACGATTTGGACAACTTGAAGAGGATGGGCCAGGAGCTAGGTTAGCATATTTTGTATTATTAAAGGGTTGTAAGGATTTTTGAATAAGTTGTTGCTGTGTTACTGATTTGGAATGTCTCATATGTAGCTAAGGTGGTGGGGAGTCTGTCAGAAGACTACACTATTGGCTTCGGAAAGTTTGTGGATAAAGTGATCGAGCCACAGACTGACATGAGACCGTTAAAGTAAGATATTGTAGAAAATGTAAAATAAACACCTACATAACTGCATACTTTCAGTCATCTAAATGAACTCTTTCTCTCCTTTATTTTGCTAAACAATTGTACACCTCAGCCTTAAGCAGCCATGGCCCAACAGCGACCCCCCGTTCTCATTCAAAAGCGTCATTAAGCTGACCAACAACTTGGACTTTTTCAACCAGGAGCTCCAGAAGGAGAGAATATCCGGCAACCTGGACGCTCCTGAAGGAGGTTTCGATGCCATATTGCAGGCTGCCGTTTGTAAGGTTAGTAAGAACCCAAAATACGTTTTGCTTGTAACCACAACAGGTGTAAATTACTGGTCCACAAATGTTTCCCAAACCTCTCTCCAGAAACTTGGAGACTACAACTTAATTTTTTAGTTTATATTAGATTAGGGCCCGATGGTGTAGGATTTTTCGGTGCCAATACCAATATTAGGGAGGGAAAAAAAACAGATCCCGATATATATCGGCCGATATCTTTCTTTGATATATCTTCGATATGTAAAGATAGATAGATAAAGTCTTACACATTTATTGTGTTGAATATTCAAATGTAAATATCAAAAACTTGTGGAACAGATAAATAATGAAGAAAAGATGGTCAGTAAACTGGAAAGTAACTGCGCCTTTATGTGCATCAGTGCTTGACACGGGAGAGTGATAAGGATTTTTGTAATCCATAAAGCACACGCTGCTGGTGAAAGCCAGCAGGAGAACTCCTAGTGTAATTCATTGATGCTCAAATTACTTGCAAATAAGTCTTGTAATATCGGGGCTTATCTGCGATAAAATTACCCGATACCGATAGTCACTTGATATGCTAATATTGGCCATTTTACCTGACTGCCAATTTATCGGTTGAGCTCTGTTTTCATTCACAGAGGTCTTAAACACTACTGGCAGTTAATAAGCTTATCATCATGTTTGGAAAAACAAAAGCTTACAAAGAGATAAAGGAAAACTGTGCATTGAAGATAGGTGTACCAAGATGCTTTAAATATGATATGATACCTATAACTTAAGTTTTAAAATACTGATATCATTACTCATCATTCAAAAATATTTATAATCTAACTATTGTGAAAACATTTTCCTTTGAATTTAAAAAAGTTGGGAATGCATCTAAGTACCGTTCACAGCTTGTGTTTTTTATCCAAAGTGGCCTAAATATTAGTTGTTGCAGCTTTAGGAGTGTAAGATGACATTCCATATGTTCGTAATATTTTGGATTCTACTGAGCCCAGCCAAGCCAAGATATGGTAAATCTTTGCTGACCACTTTGTTTTCTGCTCCCAATTTATTTATTTGTGTTCATATTATAGGAAAAGATTGGCTGGCGACCCCAAAGCACACATCTATTGGTTTTCTCCACCGAGTCAGCCTTTCATTACGAGGCTGACGGTGCCAACGTGCTCTCGGGCATTCTGAAACGCAATGACGAGCTCTGCCACTTGAACGACAAGGACGAGTATACAGAGGACATAACCCAGGATTACCCTTCAATACCTACACTGGTCCGTCTCCTGCGCAAAAACAACATCATTCCCATCTTTGCTGTCACCGCCCACTCCTTTGACTACTATAAGGTTGGCAGGTTTTGTTTTTTTTGATATTCCTGTAAAGATGAGCTTATGACACATACATACATCATCATAAAGTATAAGGTCACAGTTTAGGTCACTGTTTTTTTATGTACGGTACATCCTTTCTGTTTAGAAACTGAAAGAGTATTTCCCCATCGCTGAGGTTGGTTTGCTGCAAGAAGACTCCAGCAACATGCTTGATCTCCTGGATACTGCCTTCAAGGTAAAGCATCAACTCTTTTGACAGTTTTCTCTTGCAACAGTAACCTATATGTATGACTCTGAAGACAACTCACTAGTGGTTTTTAAAAACTTTGTGTCCATTCTGTTTCCTTCTGCATATCTTTTTAGAATATTCATTCTAAGATGAGCATCCAGGCAGAGGATAGACCCAAGGCTTTCGCAACACAGTTCCTGTCCACCACTGGAAGCGCTGCACAATATGGGGCCTTCAATTTTAAGCCTGGAGAAATAGTAAGAAGGAATCAATATTCCCACAGCTAATTACACCCACAAACATACATTCATGGTTTGAGAATAACAAGTGTTAGTTTAATAGCTAAACAGTTATTAATATGAAATATTTTAAGATTACCAACAACATGTTTGTTTTTGCAATTTTCTTAATTTAAATTGTATTACTATTTTTTATACAAAATGATGTATTCAAAGGAAAGGAAAGACAAAATAAGATAAGATTCTGTCTTCATTGGGCGACTGTGGCTAAGTTGGTATAGTCGGTTGTCTCTCAACTGGAAGATCGGGGGTTTGATCCCCTGCTCCTGCAGCCACATGTCATATGTGTCCTCAGGCAAGACACCTAAGTGTCTCCTGCTGCTTCTGCTGCAATCGTGACACAGCACTTGCTAGTGTGAGTGCGCCCTTACTTATTAAACCACAAATTCTACACAATAGCCACACTGTCCAGTTGAAATTTGTAAAAGAACTTACCAAAATCAACAAAAGTACCCCCCAGATACTAAGCAGATTTATTTGATGATTTATCATGATAAGACTTCTAAGAATGTGATCACATTTTGGGGGAATATGATAAAATTTGCTGCTATATAATAGCTTTAAAGGCTTTATATGCAATTTTTCACACTTAAATATAATAGATATCAAGTATATCCTCTGAAAATAACTCTGTGAGTCATGACTGTCTACAATGGGTGTAACAACCGAGTCCCACTGTCTGTGATGCTTTCAGAGTTTTCAGAGTCCTATCTTCAGTTTGTTTACATCGCCTGGACGGCAGGCAGACTCCTCCCCTTGTGTATAAAAGTTGTTTAATTGAGGGATGAGAGAAAAGAAGAATAACATATTGTACTCACTGCTTAACTGCGTTTCTAGATCACGGTCACATGCAGTGTGAAGATACGAGCATAATAAAGATCGCTAGAATTAACATGCAAACACAACAATGCAGCGCAAGTTGTTTTGGTTTCATGCTGGTGGGCGACATCTGCTGGATCAAAAAATCACATATAAAGCCTTTAACTGTCTAAATAGTAGTTAATTGCCAACTACTTCTATTAGGCTGCGCAGTCGTGCTGTAGTTAGTGCTGTTTCCTCACAACGAGGAAGTTCCTGGTTCAAATCCCCGTCGGACAGGAGCCTCTCTGTGTGGAGTTTGCATGTTCTTTCTGTGCATGCGTGGGATCTTTCCGGGTACTCCGGCTTCCTCACACAGTCCAAAGACATGCTCTCTAGGTTAATTGGTGACTCTACATTGGTCATGTGAATGTGAGTGTGGCTGGTTGTCTGTATGTCAGCCCTGTTTGTTTGGCACTGAGATTCATAGAACTGAATGCTTAAAATGTGTGTACCTTCCAGGGTAAGTTCAAGATGCTGGTCTCAGCTAACCGAGAGGTCGACAGCGAGCCAGTCTGTCAGCTGGATCCAGCCCAGAAAGGAGGAATAATGAGAATCAAACCAACAACCTTCAGTGCTGCTGTCAATGTGAATGCTTCAGTTTTATGTCCAACCTGTGACTGTGAGAAGGTAGATACACAGATTGACAACGAAACTCATAATGTCAAGAATTTACTTTTTTGTGGAATATTCATCCCTCTAGCCATTTTTTCTGCCCGCAATATAGGCCAGAATCCCAAATGCACCCATATGCCACGGCAATGGAGACCTGGTGTGTGGGAAGTGTCATTGCCATGAAGGCTGGTGAGACTTTAGTTATATCTTTTGGTTTATCAGCACTTCTGCCAGGTGATGTGAATGCTTCACTCTTTGTTCTGTTTTCCTTCAGGCTGAGTGCATTCTGTAACTGCTCTGCAAGTGCTGCATCTCAGGACAGCAGCCAGTGTATTGCTCCGGGCTCGACCGAAGCATGTTCAGGTCGAGGTGACTGCACAGACTGTGGAATGTGTGTGTGCTACAACCCCAAGCGGTTTGAAGGACCCTACTGTCAATATGATAAAACCCAGTGTCAACGGTCTGGAGGATTCCTTTGCAACGGTATGATGGCTGGTGGTTGGTGATTTGGTAATAAATTGTGTATATACTATGTTGATGATGTTTCTATCATCACCTACCTACCTTCATACATTCTGAAATAATAATAATGTTTATTTATAAAGCACTTATCAAAATGTAAAAAGTCATTTACAGAATATAAAAATCCTGAAAGTAAAATACACAACAATAAAATCCTAAATCATGAAAATAAAAAGAACAATGTAGCAATAAAACAGAGACAATAAAATAGAAATTAAGACAAAGTAAATAGTAAAATAAATAAAACACCATGGATAAAACAACAATTACAAAAAGGCCTTTCAATAAAAATACATCTTTAAAAGATTCCGCAGCCAAGAGCCCGAGCAGCAAATGGGAGGACAGGATATCTGGGTTCAACTTATCAGGACCAATTATTAAAATCTCACTTTTGTCAGCATTTAATTTAAAAAAAATTGCTGACCATTTGTTAATGTCTGTAAAACAATAACTGAGGTCTAAGAGGTTTGAAGAGGCCCTTTATTCATTTGGAAGGTACACCTGTGTGTCATCAGTGTAGCTGTGAAACTTTGTATTTTGTGGCCAAGAGAGAGCATATATAGAGGGAGAATAAAATTGGTCCCAGTATTGACCCTTGGGGAACTCCACAGCACACTGTGGAGTGAGGGACAGCAGGATTATCAATAGAAATAAAACATTTCGGATCTGTTAAATAAGAGTAAAACCGCTTCAGAGCTGTCCCAGATAAACCAGCCCAGTGCTGCAGCCTCTCAATTAGCATTCTATGGTCAACTGTATCAAATGCTGCACTTAAATCCAGCAGCACAAGGACAGAGCATACACCAGTATCAGACATTCTTGAAAGATCATTTGTAACTCTAATAAGCACAGTCTCAGTGCTATGTTTTTGTCTGAAACCAGATTGGAACTTTTCATAAATCTCATTGTTTTTTACGTACTCTGAGGAGTAGGAGGACATGTCATATACTGTTTCATGACTTCAAGTGCATTGGTTTCAGAAGTGTGAGGTTTTTTTTAAATGAAATTACATGAAAGCTAATTTGACATGTATAGCCATAAACAAAATAGAAATAACATACAGACTCTTGTATTAATTAAGCAAGCGAACATCACATTTTCATGTAATGATGACAACGTTGATATCCTGCTTTCTATTCTATTTCTAACACTTTAACGATTAGAAATATGCTGATCAGAAATGATTGTCCAGGGGTTGAAAGATTGTTGCGCTCAAGAATGTTTTGCAAATTTTCTGAAAGTTTTTGAAAAAACCTGCAGGACTTCAACCATATGACAGTTAATCAAGTACACCACTTACAGCAATCAAAGTTAATTACCAGTCTTTCTCCTCTTATCAGACCGTGGCTCTTGTGTAATGGGTCGCTGTGTGTGTACGGAGGGCTGGGAGGGCAATGCTTGTGACTGTTCCAAGAGCAACCAAACCTGTCTAGACACCAAAGGGGTAAGCCATTTCATTCTTTGTAGATGATGTTATCATGTCACCTAATATCTCTATATCCCTGTGCCTGACTGTTTCTTTAACTGTACTAGGGTCTCTGCAATGGGCGAGGTAAATGTGTTTGTGGTCGCTGTGAGTGTCCGAGCGGGATTGAAATGACTTCAGTCTGTGAGCCAAATTTTCAGGTTTGTGGCTATGATCTACAAATATATCTTTTTATGCTTCAGTCTTTGTGTGCATGTAAGAAAGGAAGGACAGTAAGATAAACTCTCCGACACAACTTCCACTCATCAAGTGCCTCATGTTACACCTGAAAATGCTTACGTGTTCAATTACCTTTTTAACCTTAGTTGCAATATTTCTATTCCTGATCTGGATGTGTGTGCATATGTTTTGTCTAGGCCCAATTGGGAGTGTGTGAGTCTACGAGGTATTGTGTCCAGTGTCAGGCCTGGAAGACAGGAGAGAAGAAAAAGAAGGAGGAGTGTGATAAGTGTATTTTCAAAGTCATCATGGTGGATGAACTCAAAGAAAGTAAGGACATTTAAGATGAAAAAAATGACTGATGACATTTGCTTAAGTACTAAATGAATAAATCATTTCCAGGTCACTCTTTCTAGCTCATTTGTTTGTGTTATTCATGTTTTCAGGGAAGAAGGTTCTTGATTCTTGCAGTTTCCGTGATGAGGATGATGACTGTACGTACCACTACACCGTTCAAAACCCTGAAGATAAGAAAATTAAGGACTTGGTGGTTGAGGTGCTCAAAAAGAAAGGTGAGTCATCACATTTGCTCCGGGCTCTCATTTGAACAGCTGATGTATAATATATTAATCAACGTTCACCATTGTAAATCTGTGTACTTATCTGTGTAAGTAATACTCTAATTAAATTATAATAATACTTCTTACTATGAGCAATTGCATCCTACATATTTACACAAAGGACAGTTTTTGGTTTGTTGGATTTATGGATGGAAACATATCTGTAAAACCAGTCCAAAACAGAGGTGCACTCAGGCTGTTTTAGGGGCAGTGGGGAAACAATGATTAATACAGCAACAGTTTCATGCAGTAGGGAAACAGTGCAGAAAGTTGTGATTTATTTATGCTGAAAAACTAATAAGCTCTGGTTTAAATTGACCTTCATGCCCAAAGACAAAACTCCACTCAAGTCCATTGCATTAGATATCTAAAAACCCCTTGTGAGATGATACCATTGTTGTTTAACAGCCTCAGCAACTGCTCTCTGTCCAAAAACACCTAACTGAAAACCAGCCAGTGTCTTTAGAACGAGACATATGTGACCTTTTGTTTTACTGCAGTTTTAAAGGCAGGGTTGGTAATTTTCGAAAACTACCATGACTACCATGATGGTCAAGTAGCATTCCCTCAGTGCCCTGTCTGTCTGCACCCACCCCCTCCCCTCTGTGATCCCTCCAAAGCCACGCCCCTCACTTACACACACAAGCGCCATTAGTCCAGAAGCAGACCTCAGCTCATGCTTTGAGTGTGGGCTTGTGCAGGCAAGGGGTAGAGAACGAGCAGAGAGGCGTGATTTGTTCATCAGATTGGTACCTCGTGGCAGACATTGGTCGAAGTTTTTACAGTCTTACAACTGCTACAGATGACAGATTTTCTTTGTTCCTTTTTCAGAGCACATGAGTTATTAATTTCTGTCAGGACCTAAAGACAATTTCAACCAGAATCTTTAAAAGGGTATCTGGAGAAAATTACCAAACCTGCCTTTAAGTAGTGTATTGCATAATAATGTCTAACTTGGTCTACTCTTGGTGACAAACCCTTCAGATTGTCCAGCGGCTAGCCTCCTGTGGTTGCTCCCTCTCCTCTTGTTCCTCTTGTTGCTGCTGGCACTTTTGCTGCTCTGCTGTTGGAAATACTGTGCCTGCTGCAAATCGTGCTTCCAGGTATTAAAAAAAACTTTACACCAATTTACACCAATACATGATATTCATAAAGTCACAGTTGAAGTAATGGCTTTTGTCTTCTCTTGACACAGCGCTGCCTTGCCTGGCTGCCTTGCTGTAGACGAGGTAAGACATTTGTTGTTTTACATGTGATCATATTGCTTTAAATCTTTTATCCTCCTGCCACATTGGACCGTGTTGAATTATGTTGTATCTCTCCAGGACGCATGGTTGGCTTCAAGGAAGACGAGTATTTGCTCCATCAATCTCGGCTCACCTCAGACCATCTGGACACACCGATGGTGAGGACCGGCCCACCCAAGGGGACTGATGTGGTTCGCTGGAAGGTAACCGATAACGTACACAGAGGACCCAATCATCCCCAGGCTCTGATAAAGCCCAACCCGAAAGAGATAAGTAAGTGGTGATAAACTGTTCCATCAATTCAAATGTTTTGTGCATCTTACATGTTTAATTCCTGATCTGTAACCTCTGTTTCATTTCTTTTCATTGTTTTCCCTTACCCCCACCTGCAGTCCAGTACCCCATCTCCCTCCGACTAAACAGGTTGTTCTCTGAGAACCTGTCTCGCCCCGAATCCAGGGATGCTGAACAGCTGCGTAAAGAAGTGTCCGATAACGTGAGTATGATTTCTTGGTTTGCAGGCAACATGTTTGATTGTATAAATAAAGAATGTATTAGTAAGTATTGGTTGTGTTCTTCGATCCAGCTGAATGAAGTGTACAAGCAGATTCCAGGTGCACAGAAGGTGCAAAAGATCTCCTTCAGGTAAGATGTGTTACACTACATGTCTAGGTCATTAACAGATCTTTTTGTATGTTTATTTCTATTAATCTAGAAATTTTTAAAGACTTTAAAAGAGAATTACTTATCACTTATAATTCGTTTCTTGCAGATTGCAGAGAAATGCTGGAAAGAGGTAATATTTGATTGGTACAACAAAATACAACATCAGATTCTACTGACCTGATGGTAATACGTGTCTAACTTCTCTGCAACTCCTGTGCTCTTCAGGCAGGACTACGCCATCATGGACACCATCTTACCTGCTCCCCGTGGCAACTACCCGGATATTGTCAAACTTACAGAGAAAAACGTCCAGTCGGGAAACTTAAGTGATCTGAAAGTTGTGCCTGGCTACTTCACTGTGGCAACAGACAGAGGTATGTTTTATCATTCATCCGAATTCTTGAGAATTCAGAGCTCTGATATCGTCTGAGAACCATAACTGTATCAGTCTTGCCATAACTCTTGTGTTTTTACCCACTGTACCTCTGCAGAGGCTGCGGGAGCCGTAGAGTTCCAAGAAGGTGTGGAGTCATTAGACGTTCACGTTCCCCTCTTCGCCAAGGAAGAAGATGATGACAAGAAACAGCTGCTGGTCGAGGCCAAGGATGTGCCACTGGGCATTGCTGAGATTGGAAAACGTTTGGTTAACATCACCATCATCAAAGAGCATGGTGAGAAATTTTGGATTTTGTAGATTTCCACTTGAAAATCTTTTTAAGTAAACTTCTGGAGCCAAAGAAAATGAGACAACTGAAGTATGGATTCCTTTAATTGATTCTCTTCTTCTTCTAGCCTCCAGTGTCTTTTCGTTCCTCCAGCCTGCGTACACTTACAACAGGAAGGATGGTGTGGCCAACATCCCAATCAGCAGAGAGATTATAGATGATGTGCGCACCCAGGTCACTTACCGTACACGAGACCTCACAGCCAAGGACAAGAGGGTGAGCTTTTGCACTGACCTAAATTTAGCCCGGCGTCCTTTTACCTCCAAACCATACCACCTTGTTACGAACAGTTAGTTCGGATAATGTTCCAGCTCTTAAAAGAGCACATATCTTTACTGGGAACCAGTATGTAATGACTGGTAGGTGGGATATAGGGCTGCTGCAGGGCCTGTTCCTTATCTTTTCTTTCCATTATTTTTAGGACTATATGACTGTGGAAGGAGACCTGACTTACCTTCCTGGTGAGACCCAGAAAACAGTGCCTGTTCGACTGCTAGAGGTGGGAGAGAAAAATGTCCTCCTGGAAGACAAACCGGTCAAGCAGTTTGTCATGGATCTCAGTAACCCACGTCAGGGTGCAAAGTTGGGACGCTACCCTCGAACTACTGTCACTATTGCGGACCAACCAGGTTAGACACAAGATGCTTTTCATCAGTGTGTCCAAGCTGTTGTTACTCGCTCTGGTTGCTTACATTTCTCCCTCTCGCCATAATCTTGTTTTTTATCTAGAACCAACTGTGATGATGTTCAAAAAGGGCAGCCAGAACTTCTCCACATCTGACCCAACCTACACCATCCCTGTGGTCCGCACTCACAACCAGGACAGCCCTGCCACAGTGAAATGGCGCACCAAGAAGGCTCAGCGCTTCGACCTATCAGGCCCACTTAAGTTTGGTCCAGGAGAGACAGAGAAGAACATAGTGATCGACCCGGGGTCCCACCCTGGAACGATCAAACCAGAGACCTTCCAACTGGAGCTGTTTGACCCAAGTAGCGGTGCTACTGTCGGAGAAAGAAAGACCACACTTGTCAATGTAGCCGATGGAGGTAGGACAAAAGGGAGAGTCATTCTTCAAGAAAGCATGAAACCAAAGATGACATTAAATAAATTATTTTTAAGAATAGACTTTAGAATCAGAGTTTCTGTGTCTCAGAAGTTTGTGATGTTTTAGACTTTTTCGAAAGAAATGTGTCATTCTTAAACACTAGACTGTATGTTGGTAGATTTTTTGTCATCCTCTCACTTCCTCTACTTCCTACAGCTCCAAAATCTCCAGAATTTTCCCAGATGCAGCAGAAGGGCTACATCAATAAATCCTCTTCCCCAGCGAACCTTAAAGCCTCCTCCCCGGCAAACCCTAAAGCCACAGCAACTGGACCTAGAGGCATCCGCCTGAAATGGGACCCACCACCCGGTAACCCCACGGGCTACAAGGTACTTCAAATCTGCATGTTTTAGAAGCTTTAACTTGAGTTAATAATCATTATTTACAAAAGACACTATCAAATACTTTATATTTTCTTTTCATGTGCATTAAGGTTAAATATTGGATCTATGGTGACCCAGAGAAAGATGCCAAGGTGATGGATGTGAAGACTACTCATGCTGATTTGACCAACCTGTACCCCTATTGCGACTATGAGATGCGAGTGTGCGCCTACAATGCAATGGGAGACAGCAACGATACAGACATTGTTTCCTGTCAAACAATGGAGGACGGTAATTTCTCAGAATTCAATCCGGCTCCTTGTAGTGCAGCTCCTACCATCAATGTATTATATTTAAAAAACAAAGTCACATCTATTTGCAGCATAAGAACTAATTGTAATAGTGCAACCTTTTTAAATAAATGTGTTCATAAACGCTTGGGTTATAACCATGCTGACTTTGAACTAACTAATGCTTCCTGTTCTGTTTTCCTCCAGTTCCTGGTGAACCTGGACGTCTCGCCTTCAATGTCATCAGTCCAACTGTCACTCAAATTAGCTGGGCAGAGCCCGCAGAGACCAATGGCAATATTACTGCTTATGAGGTCATCTACACACCCATCGATGATGACACGAGTAAGAGTCCCAACTTAAAAAGGAAGTACTGTTTGAAATATTTGTCATGTGTCATTTTCATCAATTCCAAATACTTTCCGTACAGAGCCAGTGGGTGCTGCTAAGAAAGTAAAGATTGACAACCCCAAGAAGAGAATGATGCTGATCGAGAACCTCCAGAATGCCCAGACCTACCAGTACAAAGTACGAGCAAAGAACAGTGTGGGCTGGGGCCCCTTCAGAGATGCCACCATTAACCTGGCATCGCAGCCTGCCAGACCACTGTCCAGTAAGTGGAAAAAGGCAAAAAAGACTCTTCACTCTTTCAATAAATCCGTCTTCCCTAAAAAATGTTTTTTATTTCATTCTCTTTCTGTCCGTAGTTCCCATCATTCCAGATATCCCTATTGTGGATGCAGAGGCAGGAGACGAGTATGACAGTTACTTGATGTACAGCAATGAGGTGCTGAAGTCGCCTACAGGCTCCAAGACACCCAGCATCTCTGGTGATGGTGGGTACCCAGAGCCAAAACCACACGCTTCTCGTAACAGCTGAGAGTGTAAACTCTTTGTGCTAGAGTTTTCTTTTTCTAATGCATTTCTTGGCTCTGGAAAGATGCATGTGACTGCCAGACTTCCAGATAAACGTGGATCCAATTATGTCAGTCGTCATTATCAGTGCTCCCAGGCATCTTGCTTTGTTCTTGCAGCCAAAAGTGTTGAACCCCAACATGTGCACAGTATGTGCTGTGGTAGCATGGCCCTGTCAGGAGGTGAGGGAGCACAGCGTGAAGTCTGGACAGATCTGTAGGCTTTCACCCAGCCTTTGTGACTTCTTCAGGACAAGAAGGCTATTTTTGACGGGCTGTTACTTTTTGTGACAGTTTACCATCTTTCATTAGGAAAGATTTGGAAGTTTACTGAAGCTCAGAGATGGAATCCTTCTCATGGCTTCAACATTTCCCTTTGGGGGAGACATTTCTGAAGGCAACACCCCTGCTAGGCAGCAAAAAAAATCTGCTTCCACTGCATCTGCTGATATCTGCAACAGAAGTACTTTACAATCCCAAACCGCAAAAGCTTTTTCTAATCCAGTCTGCTGTCATTCCATGCTCCATTTTTCTCTGAAAGATAAAGCTTATTTTGCCCTCTGCCTCAAAGACAATTTGAACTTCTGTCATAGAAAGCCATATAAAATATCTCATTCACATCAGTCAGCTTTTTAAAACGAGTCAGCTATGGTAGTGTGGTCATCGACCATAGGCTTAGAAATACATAACATTGGAATACTTTGACACTCGGTTAATTTTATTTTGATTTGGTGAAAAGGAGGACAGTATGTGACCTTTAACATGCCCTCCTTTAAGATTGGTCACTTTCTTCTTAGAAGTTAAAATTAGCTTTTTTTTCACACTCAAAAACTGGCCCACACAAGGAACGTTCTTCGTCTTTGTCAATATTCCAAGAACAGCAAGTTTTTTTGTGAAGTGATGTTTAGGAAACACAGACATTTATACTTTACGCTACATTTCTACCCCCCCGCCTGCTTGCTTCTCCTTTATAACCCCCACATACAAGGCTGGAAACCTGTCAAGTTGGTGGGGTCCAACCTGGATCTCCGTAAGGTGTCATGGAAAAAGCGAGTGGACGTCATCCCATATCGGCTCAGCACAGACACAGAGACGAGCACAGATGAGACCCCCAACCACAGCTACACCAAATCACACCTGCCAGGTGAAGAGAACTTCATCAGACCAACAGATAGACAGACAAGGAGCTAGCATGCCAGCTATTTTGCATGGCCAGTCAGGTGCCTGGCAAGGCCAACAACCTTTCTCTCTGCCTTCGTGATTTGATCCTGTCAGACATCAACATTTGTCTAATCAGTCAGTGTCAGGCTTCAGTCCTTGTCCACTCATCCCTAGTTTGCACCTATTCCACCTATTCTCATGCCAGCTGCTGCCCACAGAGGAGGCTTGGCATCAACTGCCCCTTCTCCAGTTGATGATCAGGGGCAGGCTTTCCAGGTGCCTGTCTCTGTCTGTGCTCTCTCCATCCCACTGAGGAGGTAGTGAACTGGAAGCAGCTTGTCTGCCGTGTTTAAAAGCTTAGTAACTGTGTGTCTGTGTTGAAATGATGGCAGGGTAATTGCAATGACTACAGTTTTCCTTGTATCTACTTATTGCTTTTTTCTGTTTGTTTTTATCCACTGTTTTCCGTCTTTAGATGTGAAGCACCTTATGAAACCAGTTTGGTGAAACTCACCTTTTATGATTTAGCAGGTTGCAAATTTTCCACAAATGGAGCTGTTTAGTCATATACCAGTTTTCTCATGCCAAAGCCGTAGCAGCAACAGTTTAGCTCCGTCGCCACCTAGTGGCAAGGGAACTTAAAACCACTCCCACCAACTTCAAGAAAAGAAGTGTCACACATTTATTTATAGCCAAGCTAGACGTCTCAGTTTGTGAACGCTTTGCTGCAATTCTATGAGAAGTTTGAAGTAAAATTGCTCAAAACTACTGGATTGATTTCCATTAGATTAAATACAGATAGCTCCCAGAAGACAAATATTTAATATTTTTGATCACCTGTCTTTTTTATCAACAGGTTATCCTTCTGAATGAAATACCTTAAAATCTTTTTTTTATGAATTGATTCTTGATTTCATTCATACAATCTTAGTTCCAAGGTTGATTTTTTGATATTTAAGGGTTTGCTATTAACTTAATTAATTTGCCAAGACTGGTTATTTGATCCATGTCTCCTCCAAGTTTGCATGTGGAAGTTTCTTGGGCAATATTCTGAACCCCATGTTGTCTCAGAAGGCATAACCTGTGTGTTTATGAATGTGTGAGGTGATGTAGAGTTATAAGTGTAGTGTAGGAAGTATTAAATGGTAAACGTGTTCAGATTTGGACTAATGACATCATGGGCTACACCCCGACTTCTAAAAGATTCAGTAAATGTTATCTTATTCTTTTATGCTAATTTGACAAACACAGGATTCTTCTCCCCATTCTTATAAATGTGGCCATTACTATTGGGAGCATGACAGTGAGCTGATGATAGCGTAAAGTTAGAGAGTTGGCTAAAGTGGCTCCTTTTTATAAATGCTAGTTTTGTGTTCTTCATTTACCAAGTCGAGTCTAAAATGCTCAAAAAGGCTTCGAAGATGTGTTGATTCATCGTATTGACTTTTCCTTAGAAGCAGCTATTAGTCATTAAAGAATGAACAGTATGGTTTAAATATCTGGGGAAGCAGCCTCTTGCTAATCTGTAAAAAAAAAACCACAAAAGCCTTTATAAAACTATGCTTCTACAGATGGCACAAATCACAAAAGTTCCACAAGCTATAACTGTCCTTGCCTGTAGATGGGGCCAACCTGCCATGCAATCCTGCTGAACTGTTGCTTTTTCTGTAACCTGAAAGTTGAAAATGATCTGAAACTGCTGGTGCTTCCTTTATACTATAGATTGGCTGAGCCTGGTTTTGGGTGCTTGGCGTCACTAGCACTGTGTCGTTTCTAAAACTGTTCAACTCTCCTGTGTTCTGTGTCGGTTGACAATTCTGGCCACTTTGTGTTGTTTCACAGATTACACGATGAACGCGAAGTGGGACCAAAACTTCCTTTTCCCAGGCGGATCAGGGACACGCAACTTGTCTGCATCGTCCTCTCCGATGTCTACGTTGAGCTCAAACTATAAAGTAGGAGGAGGCACCTATACCACAGAATCAAGTACCACCTACATGACAGGACCAGGTTAGATAAAGAACAGTGACTGCATGGGAGAATTTTTAAGATGAATGTGGAGATACTGATTCTCTTTACCATCCTTTCTTTCTCCTGAAGGAGGTACTCGTAGGCAGGAAATGATCATCGGAGGAGGAGGAGGAGGTGGAGTAGGAGGAGGCACCTATACCACCGAAACAAGTACCACCTACATGACTGGACCAGGTTAGATAAAGAACAGTGACTGCATGGGAGAATTTTTAAGATGATTGTGAAGATACAGTTTGTCCTTACTGTCTTTTCTTTCTCCTGAAGGAGGTACTCGTAGGCAGGAAATGCTCATCGGCGGAGGAGGAGTTCACACATCAGAAGTCATCATGAGGAAGCGTTCAGAGAACAGGGGCTACACAGATGAAAACATCCGGGACTCTATCGTCATGGGAGATTTGTCAGGCACGTTCCAAAGCCCTGGTAAGTTTTAAATCGAAGCAGCGGTTCCCATTAATTCCAAAGTAAATTGAAAAGAAATCAGCTCTGTCTTTCTAGTTAAAGAAAGCTTTACGTTGGGAGTGCAATATTTGAGAGGCCTCGCAGGTGAACTGTTAAAGTGCATGAGGCCAAAGGCTTGGACCAGCAGGGTTGGGGCTCTTGGCTGTGCAGCAGGCTTATCCACACTGACTTTGCAGGAGCTGTGCTGACTATCCCTGTTTCTCCCTTTCTCTCTTACTGTGCTACTTTCATCGCTTTCTGTACCCCTCCTCTTTACGAACCCTTCCTACTCCTTCTCTGCCCCCTTGCTCAAAGCGCCATCAGGTGGGTTCGGCTACACTGGGATGCAGAGCAGCTCTCAGAGCCAGTTCAGCTACAGCCTGTCTCAGGGTTCGAGGGCCAGGACTCCGTCATCAGATGTCAATGAAGCTCTATATAATCTGGACAGAGTGCTCCAGGGTAAGTGTGTGGCATACAAGCATAAGGGCACAGGATGTGTTCGCTGGGTTTGAGGTATATTGCACCCCTCTTCTGTCATCTTTAATCCTGCCTCTGAGTTGATCTCCTTCTCCGGTTTACGCTTTAAAGATCTTCACCGGTTGTTTTATGTTTTTAAGCCATGATTCAATACTGTGAACCATTTTCAGAGCATATCTTTAAAATACTTTTGAAGTCATTTATTTTCAGTCATTTCTGTAGGGCATAAAAATCAACTCAATTTTGTGTTAGGTTAACTTTGTTAACTGAGGATCAAACAAATAGGAGTAATGTGGAAGAAGTTTCTGGAGATACTGAAGTGGAACAGATAATTATCAGAAAACTGCAGTTTGGTTGTAGGGAGCATTTTGACACCATTCGGCCTAATTTGGGGCTTCAAAATGAAACTGTATTTTGCTCCATGTATGCTAGATTTGTAAATGGGTAAATTATTCGTTAACATGTTTTTCCTGACATATTAGAAGTGGTCCAAAAAAATCAGTCCAAGCACCTTTATAGTTCTGAAAAACAAAACTTTTAGCACAAGGTCAAGAAAAATGTTTAAAGAGTCTCATTAAAACTTCAGTGTAAATCAATAATATGATCACGATCATGATTCATCGAGGATAATGTAAAAGACAAGGACATTAAAAAAATAAAAATACAAATTTAATCCCAAAGCAGGTTTCATTTCACAGCATATCAATGGGAAAGAGTGCCTGTCTTGGTAGAGGGGGGGGGAATGATCCATTTCAAATTTGCTCAACTTGTGACATCACTGAGAACTGAGATTTAACTGAGGTTTTTCTGTGCATTTTGGCCTTTTGTACAGACGCAAACAGCGTTTTAGGTCACCTTTTGGAAAACTCCTTCCAGGGTGAAGATTTTCAGATTCTCTATTTAACGTGTTTATGTGTAGACGGGGAAAACAGAGTATTGGGCTTGTAACGTCAGACTGTGCGCCGGTTTCTCCTCCGTTTGATGTCATTATGCGATGCTGTCTGTCCCTGTTTACATTAGATCAGTGTGTTAACAGGAGTAACCACACTAGTGCTAACATTGTGTTAACGTTACTAACTAGACCTTTTACATGCTTACACATACACAGTCAGTTGCTCTCCCACTGTGTTGACGAGCTGAGGCGCCTGAATGGACAGCTTTGTATGACTCTGTAAATGGTCATTGCAGAGGAATGAGGAGAAAATGTCAAGGATATCATTTTTGACTTGTCGTGCTCATGACAGCCGTAACAGTGCGTTTTTTGCGTTTTCATGTGGATGAAGATTTTTTCCGAGAACTTTGGGTGTGTGGACGGGATTCTTTTTAAAACGAGTCTGAGCACGTCAGTGAAAAAAACCAAGCCCTTCAGTAAACTTACTGCGATTGGATGGATTTGACTCAAAGATGTCATTGCATCCAATAAAGCTCTTTAAGATGCAGAGAGCTGGAACGATCGACTGCCGTGATAAAAAAAAGTTTTTCTACCTATTCGTCATTTAGACCCAAAAATCTGTAAAAAATAAAATAAAATGAATGGTTGAAATCACCCTTGGAAGGTTCAATGTATACATTTATGTCCTTTTCAACCGTTACCCTCAAAGGCTAAACAGGTGGATATTTGTTATGATCATATCCAACAGTACTTTTAATCTTCTCTCACTGTACCATCCGACAGATGCACGACTTTCTCCAGGTGTTCCAGACACCCCCAGCAGACTGGTGTTCTCTGCTCTGGGTCCCACCGCCCTGAAGGTCAGCTGGCAGGAGCCTCACTGCGAGAAGGACATCCTGAGCTACAGTGTTATCTACCAGCTGCTCAACGGAGGTAAATGATCGCTGCACTGTTTCCTGCATTACACATCGTCACTAATATTTCAGCGTACTCTTTAATTTTACTCTTAACTCTTTCATCATGATCTCTTAAAAAGTAAGAATTGCTGGTGCTAAACGAGCTGTGTCCTCTCCTGTAGGTGAGGCGAATCGTGTCGATGTGACAAACCCAGAAGAGAACTCAGTGATCATCCAGGACCTGCTGCCAAATCACTCCTACCTATTTAAGGTAAAGGCTCAGAGCCAGGAGGGCTGGGGTCCAGAAAGAGAGGGAGTCATCACCATCGAGTCCGCTGTCGACCCCAAGAGTCCTCTCAGCCCCATGCCAGGTACTGACTCTGCTGATTTTGCTGTCAGGACTTCTTTCATGAACTCACAGACGCCATGATTATGAATCTGTGTTTGTCATATTTCACTGCAGGCTCACCATTTACTCTGAGCACCCCCAGTGCACCGGGCCCCCTTGTCTTCACTGCTCTGAGTCCTGATTCGCTGCAGCTCAGCTGGGAGAAGCCTCGTAAACCCAACGGAGACATCCTGGGATATGTAGTCACCTGTGAACAGCTGCACGGTGGAGGTGAGACTTTCCGGAAAAGATGTTACTAAACAATTTTGTTTTGTTGCTGGGTTGTCATAATCCTGCCTGTGTTGTGAAGTACATTCTTTTCTGACCTCTGTGTTTTGCGTCTTCCAGGAGATGTTCGCACCTTCCAGGTGAATGGAGACAGTGCTGATATCAGTCTGACCGTCCCAAACCTGACTGAGAACATTCCTTACAAGTTTAAAGTCCAGGCTCGTACCACACAGGGCTTTGGTCCTGAGAGGGAGGGAATCATCACTATTGAGTCTCAGGATGCAGGTATGATCCTTCTGACATCACTGTGGATATGAATGATAATCTAAACTTCCAAACAGTAGCGGCTACTGATTAGAGAAACAGGCAAAATAAAGTTCTTGTCAGCTTTTTTTTTTTTTAAAGCGGGGACTAATGAAGTGTTGCCAATTATAAAATATGATTATTCGTGAAAACTGTTGGAAAAGTTCAAGCAGGTGAAAACATTTTTGTAATACTCATTATGGCCACAAGGAGTTTAAGTGCACATCTACTCCATATTCTAAATATTAGCGATAGCGTTTGCGTTTTTTTATGGTCAAACATTTTAAAGTGGAACTCTCTCAGAAATTAACATCCATTTGTTTCACCTGCCAAAACTTTTTTTTAAGTCGGATTACACATTTGAAAAAATATTTAGAAAAATGATACTGGAAAAATGTTTCACCAAAAATAAACACCTATTCATGCGTTCTTAGGTCATAATTTAAGGAGAGTTAAATCTTCTATTGTACCTCAGATCAGTGTTATATTTTTAAATTTGCCTCCTTAGATGGAATAACATTGCAAACAACGTCTTGAAGAATTTCCATTGTATCTGAGGACGATATAATAAAGGGAGACATCCTCTGGTGACCATGACTGTCAAAAATAAATATAGAAAGATCAACGTTTTGTCTGAGAGTAGGGGCGTGTCCAGGGGGTATGTGCCCCCTTGCAATCTGATTGGCCACTCCATGTGCCACCTTAAAAATCCTGAACTCCTTTTGGCTATTTGAAACCGACCATTAAGGCTTTTTTTGCAAAAGGCTGATCCTTGTTTTCTTTACATATCAGTGTAGCACATTTTATTTTGTTTGTACTTAAATTGTAAATAAACACTTTGAACATGTATTTCATAAGGCAGGTGCATAGGAAAGTAATACACACTGTCTAACTTATAAAATACATTAACTGGCAATGTTTGAAACATTTCCACCTTTGCATGAGTCAATGCCCCAGATGGGCCACCCCAGTCAAAAAAGTCCAACACGCCCCTGTCTGAGAGTTAGAATTCTCTTCAGTTTTTGTCTATTAAAGGGTCACCAAAGTCCTTAGAAATGATCCTCTGTGCAGAGATATCTACCACAGAGTTCTTAGAGACTTCTTATTTCAGTCACCTCCCAAAGTTATCATTTCAAAGCCATAAATATTTTCCTCATCTAACTGTTTACCCAAGATATCAGACATATCGAGTTTCCTGTTAAGCCGGACAATCACTTCCCCATCATGTTTGACATTCTTGCACACACCCATACACTAACAGTCATGTTTCTCTCTTCCCTTCTTCTCTGTAGGAGCAATGTCTCAGTACAGCATGCAGTCGATGCAAATGAAAGACATTTCCCAAATGCCATTGCAAAGCAATGACTCCATGCTGGACTCCTTTTTCTCAGGTACTGCTGCAGCATCACTTTAATTTTTTCTTAAAATCCCAACAAGAATATGTTTATCTATTAATACCACCTGCATTTGTCCAACAGATGGGATGATGATGACCACACAGCGCACGGAGACCAGCGGCATGGTGACCCGTCAGGTTACTAAGGAAGTGGTTCAGAGGAGTGTCACGGGAGGAGCCACCGTCACAAAGAAGATGTTCTATGAGTCTTAAAATCGAAATCAACTGCACCAAAAATGAAACCCGAAAGGTCCAACATGACATGAAAACCTGACATTCTCTTTTAAAAAGAGTTAGCTTCAGAGTGCTCATCATGTGATCATTGCATGTTTTAATATATATACATGAGATTCTGCAACCAAAAAAAATGATTTCATTTATTAGATATTTGTCCTGTCTGTTACAAAATGTGGCTCCATACATGAGGTTTATTTGAACATTTACATTCATTTTCACTGTTGCTTGTGTTTTGTTTCACTCCTGTTTGTTTGAGCATGTCCCTTTGTTTAAGACTTCAGTCCCTCTGTAGGTTTAGAGCTGGAAACACTCTCTGGGCTTTAAATCAGGCCTGCACACACCAGTAATCTGACTTCGCTTCAGTAATCCAAAGTGACCTTTCTCTTTGTTTCCAATCCTCCACCTGTCTGTAATCGACGTGTGTGTGTGTGTGTGTGTGTGTGTGTGTGTGTGTGTGTGTGTGTAACGTGCAGGAGAGATTGTTTTGAAACGTCTGTGTGCATCAGCCAAGCGTTTTTATCCTGAGTGATCAAGATTATAAAAGCAAGCGAAGTGTATTTGGGAGATTTGTTCATAGTTTTGTATTATATTAAAGGTTTTTTTTCAAGCATATTTAATACTTTCTAAGGTTTTTACTCTAGCAGACTGACATAAGATTTTATGCCAAATAAAGAAACTCATAAGTCCTTTTATACTCAAAAAAGAAACACACTGCTTTTGGTAGATGTTCTTTATGTTTGCTCACTGTGCATTGCATTATGGGTAGGTTGATCACCATTCACCGGTGAGATCTTGATATTTTATAGAAACAGCATACAAAGACGGAAAGATTGTATTTGCTTCCATGCAATTTTCTACTGTATTATGGCTCATCGTGTTTGAGCGGGTATTTTAGTCAGAAACATCTGATGAAGATGAATGGATGAACTTCACACCAAAAACACACATTTAAGTATTCTTGTACTTCAGATCAACGTGTATCAATGACTCTTTCTCTGCATTGTTTCTTCTTCTTTTTTTTGGTTTGTCAATTCTATTGCACTTAATAAAGATTGAAAAGAACACGTGTATTCCTTTAAATCTGTGACCACTGAAGAGACGTTGGAGATTTTACATTTAATTTATTGGAGCTTTGATAGCTGAGTATTGCACACATGAACAAATAAAATAAAAAAACAGCTGCAGTACCAAGCTCATGCCTGACACATGTTTTCAGGAAGCTTGAGACTAAAGTAGCAAAGAGTAAAAGACTCAAATCTTCACATGCATCGACTCGGCCTGTGTGCGATCACAAGCCCTCAGCAGCTGCACTGTCTCTGTGCACGGAGGCTCCAGTGAGTGGCTTTCACTTCTACAGTGCCTTCATGCTCTCATTTCATATGCATCGATCCAAATATCACCTTTGTGGCATATAAAACAAGCACCTTTTCAAACTACTCGATTGAAAAAAACAAAAAAACAGTATGTTGTGTAACGCCAGCAGCATTATTGATCTCTAAACTCTGTTTTTGATATCCTGACATGGGTTACTCTATCCCATATTCCAATGTCTTCAAACTCATATGACTAACATCTGAAGCCAGTATCAATATATGCACATGTGTTTTCCTGCAACTTACAGAGGCGTCTACGTCTCTTTTTAAGTTGAAATGTCCTAATGCCTACTCTGAAAGTAACAGCCCAAGAGGACACAAACATAATAGTCAGTGTTTTTCAAAATGTACACATGCACTGCAAAATAGGAACAAATCTCTCAACACAGGTTACATGTGAAAACATGCCATATTGATTTCAACGTAAGGGTTTTTTTTTAAGGTGCATTCAGCCACAAGCTGTAGCCAAAGTGTGTAAGATCATCTGAGCAGTCAACAGACTGAATCTTTTGAGCGTAAAGCCTCCTCTAATCAACATGTCAGGAATGTTCAGTCATCCTTTATCAGTCAATACCTACCATGTGGAGTTGTCGTGATGCATCCCTGGTTTTTAGCCGACACTGCTCGGTCTCCATGAAGGCAGAGGGACAGGAAGTGAAATGCAGAATGATGGGGGCTACCTTCCTGATCTCACAGGGTCCGCCACAGAAAGGTCCTGACTTTGAGTCCACAAACAGTACTTTTAAAAAAAAAAATTTATTAAGTAACAGACCAGAATAAAAGCCCAGACTCTGCGGCTTACTTGGGATCAGAACTGAGAAGTGACTGGTGTATTTTAAGCAGCTCAGTTCCAGAGGCAGGGCCCGGGGCAGAGGCATGGCTGTCTGACATCTGCAGGCCTTATGGCCAGCTCTTTGACCACCTCCACAGTTCCAAACAATGGGTACAGTACCTCTGTGAACTTCTCGTTGTAGGTGTACAGATGGGAGCGCTTCTCAACATCGTAGAAAGACAGCTGACCTTGCTCATAGTCAAGGTACACCCCAACCTTCCTTGGCACCAGGCTCTGCGACAGCGAGTTGGAGGGCACAGTCAGAGCTTTTAGATCCGTTCCCCTCTCCAGACGAAGAGTCAGGTAGCCTGAATCTGTGTTGAGAGAGCAGAAGCCATGCCTCACAGCCGAGGCCTTGGCCACACCGAGCCGCCAGTCCCGCTCGCCCACCTCCACCTCCCAGTAGTGACGTCCGCTGGCGTAGCCTTCCTGGCCCACAGCACACCACCAGCTGTCGAAGCGCTGCTGGCAACGTGGGACGTCCTGGCGCTCCAGGCCGCACCTCATGCGCTTTCCATCGTCGGAGAGGAGTAGGCCGGGGTTGGCGGTGTCTGAATCCAGGGTGACCTCCTCTGTGGGGGGTAGAAGTTCACGAGGTAAAGATTACAAGCTGTAAATTATGAAAAAAGACTTCAAAGAGGAACAGAGATGATCAGAACAGGAAGTGTTTTGTCATACCTGCAGCGTCGCAAATCCAATTCCACACTGCGGAGACAAGAGAAGAGTTCTTAAAAACAGGCATTTTTATATCAACCATGTGTGATGTCAGAGGAGCCTGCGGACCTGAATGTTCATAAAAGCTGTTATCTTATCTATACACCAGCCACTAGCTGTTGTTACGAGTCGAGCAAGAACAATCAGAAGTGAGCCAAAGAAAGTGAGGAAATATAAAGAAGTGTTTTTTTTAATATAATCATTATAAGGGTAGATGACACAAAATGTTCTTATGCAAAAAAAAATTGTTTTTAATCATATGAATCTACAACTATTGAGTAAAGATTAGAAGATTTCTGTGTTGTTCATTTCAACAGGAGTCAGGATTTGAACTCACCACTGTGGGGGATGTAGCGGACAGCGTCTGTTAAAAGAAAGTGAAAAAAGCACTTATCATCCTTCTTCTAAATAACACGCTGCTATCTAAAGCTGCATGTCTGCACGATCAATCAAACTTTGGACCCTGATTACTTCTAATGGAAATGACTCGTCACGCTTCACGCCTGCTTCAGAGTTTGATTAAGTCAATAGTGCTTCTGTGTTAATCAATAGCTAATTCACACGTTACCTACGACCGCTCAGCCTCCTGAATGCTGACAAGACGTCTTTATAATGTAATGATGTTAAGAGCTGTGTGTGTGTGTGTGTGTCGCTTTCAGAGGTTAAAAAAATGAGTTTAAAAAAAAGAAAACGCACCAGTCCTCTGGCTCCTCTGCTTTCTCACCAGCCATTGCTTTGTCACATCCTCCTAGACACACACACACACACACACACAATCACACACACACACACACACACACACACACACACACAATCACACAACAACACGTAGAGACAAAGCAGGCCAAGGTGAGCTCTACAATGTGATAAAGAGATTAGTCTGACTGGGTTTCATAACAATACGTAATGATCACACCTCACTCTGTGGAACTGATAGCATCATGACAATGTTGTTGTCAAGCCGTCCTAATCAAATAGAACTCTGTAGACTGCTTATCCAAATCACACGACATATATTCAACACCAGCTTAACAAGGGCTGTAATGTGACAGACCTTAACAGAGCTGTCAGCGTTCAGCACAGCCAGCGTGATGAGCTCCATAGCCGGGAGCAGGTTAGGCAGACGGCCCCTCTTCCACTGGAACTCCAGGTCGTCTAGCATCATGAGCACCGGCTCGCCTGGCCAGACGGTGGGCTGGAAAGAACCAGTTTAAGAGTCAGGGTTAGACAATGACATGTTTACGGCGGGCTCATAGCTCAGGCGCATTCTTCTGATGATTGACAAGGACATGGTCAGGCGACGTCGTGTTTATGAGGTGTGAAGAGGGAGCTGGGTCAAGACTTTTAATCACAGACGAGGAGGAACCCACTCCATTAATCACCTGAGGTCTGCTTTTGATCTCCCGTGCCCACTCCATGATGACTCTTTTGTGGGGCCCCATGTCACACTCCCCCCCAGACTCCAGGATGCAGAAGAGTTGTACCCTCCAGTCTTTCTTCTCTGGTTTCTCATAGTGGTTTTCAGACTGCATGATCCTCGGCTGAACAAGAAACACACAGACAGAGCTGCAGCAATTCACCAACCACGCAGTGTGCATACAACCTGCAAATATTTGATTCAAAGCATGTTTATGCATGAGGCAGGAAGGCGTTGGGGTTGGATCATGCTGTTTTTCAATTTTAATTTAGTCATTTTGCATACATTTATCTAAATATCTTTTGCAATCGATATAAATTAGTAGTGCCCAGAATTGTATTTGTTTTTCTTTTTCAGTACTTTTCATACTTCCATTGTGAACACATCTGTTACATTTGAGATCTGCATAGTATACTCACACTTTACTGATATAATGTACAGAGGCCATAAGATCACATACAACCACACGTTATACTTGACTCTTTAATTCCAGTGATAAACGAGAACATTCCAGTTGTTTCCCTGAGATCTCCACTTGTTTATCTTGTTATCTCAGGACAACTACGCTGACTTGTCCCTGATAACTACATCATCTCAGCTGTTTTCTCCGGATCTTGAGAAATTAAGGGGTTAACACAGCATAAACCAGCGCTGTTAATAAGATAAATAAGTGGACATCTCATGAAAACAAGTGAAATTGACTCGTGGTCGCAGGAAAATGGAGTCAAATAAAATGTATGGATGTGTAATATATCACTCGTCAACCCACTGTTTTTAAAATGCTGTTTGCTTCCCGACATTAAAGTAAAGTAAGACCGATTAGAAAGTATCTCTTAAATCAGGTTATTGCAAAACGTAGTACCAACTGTGAACCACACGTACCTGCGCTCTCTTCTCCAACACGCCTGACCACTCCACTATGAAATCACGACACACACTGGCCGGCCAAATGTCCTCACCGGTCCAGATGTGGCTGAGGATGTTTGACCTCTAGAGGAGAGGGAAAAGATCATGTAAGTGAAATGTATTGATTGATTGATTTTTTTTTACTTTTTCCTTCATCTGTAGTATCATCCACCAACAGACTTCATACACATGATTAATATTCAGCAAAAGACACCAGAGAAGGAACATCATTTACAAATAATATAGAAAAGAAACATCTTGACATTTTTCCAAGGGTAGAGAATAAAGCGTTAAGCATCAAAAATAAATTACTTCTCCCTTTCTCAGGCTTTTAAACACTGATTTCAGTTTTCATATTCTCATCATGATACATTTCAGACAAAGGTGAAAAGGGTCGTTCTTAACTTCTCCTATCTTAAAACATTCACACAACTTTTTAACGAGATATCTCCTTCACATTCATAAACAGAAATCAACTTTCTTATTGTGTTCTGATTGTTAAATGATAAGTTATTTTGTATTTCATCTTCCTAAAAAAACAACAACATGACGCTCTGTAGCCCCTACAGAGCTGAAGGTGTATCCCTCAAAGGAGAAACCTTATTGATTGACCTTATTTTAAGAGATCAAATAAACGATTCCACAATCTTATCATTTCAGATTTTCCCATCATTCATCCAGGAAGAAAAAAAAACATATTGCCCTGAGCAGCCAAATTAGAAAAAAAAAAAAAGAGAAGAGGAATGCCCTAAAAGACCTTGTGCAGGGAGCTTATCTCTATGGAGACTGATTCTCCTTTGTGCTGTCGTCTTCCTGATCCATTATTCACAGTGGTTGATGCACAGTCAGCATGGAGTTTTGTTTACTATCAGACACCTTTTATATCTATCAAACTTTTTCAACGACAGACCCCGACATGCAAACTCCGACCTCATAGATGCATGTTTGTCAGCATCGTGCAGAAGTGGAGAAAGGAATGTTTACCTGGCAAATTTTGTTGAGTTCTCGAGCCAATTCCATGATAAAAACCTGACTCTCTGCCAGCGGCTCCTTTTTCTCATGTTTCACTCGCTTACGAGACTCCTGTAGCACAGAATCAGATGATAACAGAGGAAACAAAATCAGGACATGAAGTACACAAGTTGTAACAAAATGTAGCACAGATCTTGTGGCATCAAATGAGTTGTTGACCGTACCTTGAGTCGGATCTTGAGCTTTTTGGCCGGTTCGATAAGGAACTGTAGGCAGTCCTTCATCATGCTGGCAGCTGGTGAACGTGGCTGATGCCCTGTGGTACAATAATAAAAAGCTTTAGTACGCTGGCACACATTCACTCACTCAAGGGGCTGAGATGAAGCTGACTGTGCTCCCCTCGTCCACACACAAATCGATGAGGGAGCAGAAATAGCTAATTTATGAGAGGTGGCAAAAGGTACGAGTGCGTGTCAAGAGAGAAAGAGAAAAGCACTGCAGAACTTTCCCCCACAGCTCTGCACTCCAAGTCCACAGAGAACTCATTATGAGGCGGTCTGAGCTATCACTGGAGGAGGAGGAGGAGGAGGAGGAGGAGGAGGAGGAGGGGAAAGAAGAGGACCCACGCATTGGTAGAGGAGTGAAAAGAGACAGCCCACCCACTCACTCAGCACACACACAAAAAAAGACCCAAGAGAGCTGCAAAGGGACAAAACAATGTCCTAACAGGCAGAAAAAAAAAATACTGCATGCTCACTGGATTTCCTGATGTGTGTGGGTTGATGTGTCTTGATCACGGCCTTGAAATTGGAAATTTATTCCCAAGGAGATGTGAGACAGCAGTGCGGAGCATTTAAAAAAAAACAAAAAAAAAAACACTGCGGAGGGTGCGGGGGATCGTTGGACCGGTTTGCTGTTGATTCAGCAGTCCGCCCCTGCATCCCGGTTTGATGCGCTGAGGGGATTTTGCTGTTCTCTCTGTGATGAAGAGGTGGCAGCTAAGCCAAAAGGATGCTTGGTATTGACTTTCCAAGGACTGAAGAGGGGGGGAAAAATGGAGGTGGTAGTTTGAGAACTTTGGCAAGAGACAAAACATCCAAGCCAAGAGTGTGTAACCTTATTATCTAGTGAGTAATAACACCCTGCTGTGAGATCGAATGAAACACGCATCAAAACACGGATGATTATGGTGGATATGTCTTTGGTGAACCTTGTCACAGAGTCACAAGTCAAAGCTGTCCACATACGTGTGTCCCAACACGTGCTGTAGAAGAAAACATGCCTCGTGCCATTGAGCCTGTTAAATAATTAAGATGATACCTATTGGATATGTGAGACACGCGACTTGTAAAACGCAGAGTAAACATGGGGACAAGCAGATTCCATGACATGAATTACCCAAACATTATCATGAGAAGATGTCATCCTCACCTGATATGACAGAGAGGGTGTTCTTGTTTTGCAGAGTGTTTGGTGGCTGAGGAGCTGCGCGCGGAGGAGCTGGCAGATTAAGGGAAATCCAGGATTATCATCGGTGATCTTGCTGTGCAAACACAAGTAGTGACTTTCTATATTGGGACTGATGGACCAACCTCTGCCTGAAAGCAAAAATACAAAACAAATAGGCTAGTTTGTAGGCTTACAAAACCATAAAACACAAAATATCACATAATAAAGGGGATTTGTGGATTTTTCTTCACTGAATGAACCTTAGAATAAAATAATATGCCTTCGTGTAAGGCTGTATCTTCTCTGATATCTTGTGTTGTTTTTTGGAAATGCAATGCAGGCGAACAAAATAATAATATCTATTTGTTTTTTTTCCTCCAAGAAATGGACAACAACAGCAAAGGCAAACAATATCACTTGATTGGTGACACCCTTTTTCAGAAGCACGATGAAAACTCAAATTGTCTTCATGCGACAAAATAAATTGTAGTTTTTACCTTCTTAAATGACGGGTTTCCTTTGCTCCGCTTCTTTTGTGATATTTTCGTCCAAACTCTGACTCATTCAGCTGTCCGCCTTCAGACACTCACATCCACACACTGCTGCATCCTCACTTCATCTGCGGACCCAGAAACACAGCGCGGGCTTTAATGAACCACCGAGCTGCAGTTTGAAGGAGGAGCCGCTAGAGGTCGCTATAACGTCACTACAACCAGGGAGTCCGCAAATGGCTTTTTTTAATGAACGGGGGAAAAATGGCTTTAATGGCTGTATATAAATATTTTGCAGCAAAATTCTTATTATTATCATTATTAATATTGATCTCACCAAAAACAGTGGCCTACAAATGAGGGCATCTCTAAAAGGGACAGCACCTGCCTTATCTCAGGCTTTCTCTAATCTAGATTTTACGCCTCCAAATTTATGGAGAAGCTCACAAACAATTAGGGCTATTACTTACTATTAGGCCTAAGTGTCTTTTTCAATACCAAAGTCAGTGCTTCAAATGTTTATAGCGTACTGAAACACACACGTACGCCGAATAGGCTATATGAGAAAATTGAAAAGGGAAACACAAATTCTGAATGTAGACTATATGTATATAAAAAGTTTTTAGCAGATAGAAACTTAAGTAAAATAACTTCTTCTTATGTGCAATACATTATGTCACATTTCATCGTAAAGTAACTAATCCTTCTTTGACTGATCTTTCAAGGTGACAGGAAGTCATAGTGTTTAAAACATTTGGTGAGAAACTGGAATTCATTCACTAATACTTGTTGATCATACAGGTCTGGTTCTGTTTAAAGGATGTTGTTTAGTGCTCATGATGGATTCATGTCAGGTCTAAAGTTAATATAACATATAATAATATAAGTGTCTCGAGATAACATTAGTTTATTAACTATACAAATAAAGATTGATTGATTGATTGATTGATTGAGTGATTGTTTGATTTATTGTTTGTTTGATTGATTGATTGATTGTTTGTTTGATTGATTGATTGGTTGATTGATTGATTGTTTGTTTGATTGTTTGTTTGTTCGTTTGATTGATTGATTGATTGATTGATTGATTGATTGATTGATTGATTGATTGATTGTTTGATTGATTGATTGATTGTTTGTTTGATTGATTGATTGGTTGATTGATTGATTGGTTGATTGATTGTTTGATTGATTGATTGTTACATTCTTTAAATACTTGTGGTATTGTTGCACAGTGTGAAATAAAGCTTTGTGACCTTTAAAAATCCAAACAAAAAAATGAGCTCATAGTTGGAGATAGCCTATAAGCCTAAACTGAGTCTTCGAAGGTATCATAGCTACACCACATTAATTGTGCTATTATTCTCCAGATGTGTTTACAGTTCAGTTCTTGCAATAGCCTACCAGTGAAGTACTCAAATAAATATTTGATAATTCAGTATTTAAATATTGTCAACGAATTACAGTGGGCTCAGTGAGTTAGCTAGTAGAATGGTTATAAGCATCTATGTGGGATACTTTAAGGACAATATTTGATGGGGCCTTAGCCTGCATAACATTGTTATTGAAATAATTTAAAATATCAAAACACCGTGAGAGATATTAGCTAGCCTACTTTTTCCTGCATGACACATAATAGAAACGTATGCGACTAAAATTTGGCACGGCAGCATAAATCACCATAACACCGACTCTGTGGTGGGTGTTTGAGACGTCTTATTCTTGGCTTTTTTTTCCCCCCACACAGATATTGAATGAGTGTTTAATCCTGTCGTTGTGTTTGTGTCTGGTCTGTTGGAATGGGAAGGTGTGTCGGTATGTTTACACGGAAGTGAGATTAAAGCGCGTCTCGTTGAGCTTCAATGACAGCAGAGGCTTGCATCACAGCTGGTAACTCAACATGGCACCAAAAGACCCTCTCCTCGGCACTCTCAAAGGTAGGACTGCACAACAGAAACGAATGATCTGCAAACCATCTGCTATTAGATCACAATATTTGTCTTTTATATCCAGTTTTGCTCGTTTCATGGCTCGCCAAAACAAACAACTGTCTCTCCGTCATTTGACTTCTATATCTGCAAACAACAAACGCATCATTATCGTCGTCATTTACACGAACCTGCAAGGTCGTGTGTCTTTTCTTTTACCGTGTTGACGTGTGTAATGGTGATGTAACACGGGTTGCATGTAAAACGTGTATTTGTATAGCCTACAGTCAGTTTGCGTGGTGTTGTGTTCCTTTCAGTGTGTGTGCTGAACCTGCAGTCAGATGGAGAGATCGTGACTGACTCCAACCCTCACCTCGCTTCCTGCTGTGAGCTTCTTGAGCTGGTCCTCAGGAAGGGGCTCCAACGTCAGTATCCCCATAATATCATGTATTTTGATCAGTTACTTCAGTGTTTCTTTATATCAAATGAAGCCCATATTTTATACCCATGTGCTTAAATGTCTGTCATTGTTGTGCAAGGACAAACCATTTTTTGTATTTTAATGTCTAGATGAGACATGATCGGAAGTCGCTACTATATTTGGACCGTCATTACAGTAAAGAGTGAGCTTGTGTTTGTTCTCCCTGCAGAGCCAGTTCTGAGTCTGGTACACAGAGACTACTGGCACTGTTTTGAACAAATACCCCAACAAGATACCTGCGGCAGGTAAAACCAACCTGCATGGATAGTAGTTATCAGATACATTACATCAGGGATGGGCAACTTTGGTCACGGCCAGGGCCTCATTTAATTAATTCTCCCTGCCAAAGGGCCAAATTGTAGTATACGAAAACCATCAATTATGAATCAATTATTAAAAAAATCAATTATGTCTCAAATTTAACTCAACATATACCAGTGATCAAATATTATTATGGACGTATTTCTGGTTTTCATGATTTCATGGCAGATTTTGTCACATTTTCTTCATGTTTCCAATTCATTGATATGTAAAAATTGACCTGAGGGCCACATTGAGGGTTGATGGGGGCCGCATGTGGCCCCCGTGCTGCCAGTTGCCCACCCCTGCATTACATTATAAATAACTATGCACTGCAAGGAGACACAATTTAATGCCTCTTATTCCTGCTGACATGCACACGTGTGTATGTGTGTGTATGTGTAGGCTGTCTGCTCTGTCCTTGGCAGTGGAGCAGACCAGAGTCTGCAGGAAGCTGCTCTCAGCTCAGGGCCGAGGTCGCTACCTGCTCAGAGTGGCCCTCAGCCGCAAGGCTCTGCCTCAGTTCATCAAACACCTGCTGCATACAACCAGAGTCCTGGAGGTCAGATATATGAACAAGATGCGTTCTCTATTTTGCATTAACAGATAGATACATTTCCCTGTGACTGTAAGGTGCCATGGATAAAGTGTTCTTCACATGTATTCATTTTTAACTCTCTCTAATAGACTTTAAATGGCGTCTGTTCGTTCTGTGTTCATACTGTTTTTCTCCCCTCAAGTGGTACTGCCCCCAAATGTCCATTCTCAGGAATGAAGAATTTTTGGGTGGGTGTTTTTGATCTCACTGTCTTTCACTTGATACTGAGTAAACCCCAGGAAATCTTTGTCACCACTGCTACTCAGCTGGCAAGATAAACAATAATGTTCTGCCTCTTTTAGAGCCTTTTATGTCGCTGCTGCTGGTCCTCTCTCACGTGGACTTCAAACTGGACATGGAGGTTAGAGCAGCTTGTTTATTTCAAGCATTGCAAGTGTCCTATGTGTAAAAATCTCAAGACTTGGAGGATATTACTTAAGAACAAAACCTTGATTGCTTAAATGCCAACTATAATTCACATAAGGCTGTATATTTTTTTTTAACGAATTTAACAAATGACTGCAACTTGGCTCTTTTAACAGAATTGCAGTTTTCTGGATGAGAGCTGGCTCCTACCGGTAAGAAGCAGTCATTTCTGATGAGTAACTCATGGCAACACTGAGACAGTCTGATGACATCTACAAATGTATCGTGCTTTTAATTGCCATATGAGCCCTAAAATCGCAACAACAAAAAATCCAGCATGCAGCAGGGATTGCAACAACAGAAATCAGTCACGGAATAATGTGAGAATTGTCCTGTTATTTTATGTTTATTGTTCCAGGTGTGTGAGACGTATGAAGTAGTGCCCTGTCGGGAGATGGGGATGGTGTTGAGGTTTGTGCCTTCCACTCTACTTTCATGATCACACATGTACATTCTCAGAAACAGGTAAGTCCATGCATGTGTTTCTGTGTCTGTGTCGCAGGTATCTCAGTGGACGTGTCTTCGTTCTTGAGCTGATACCTGGTAGTCAGGCTCATGTTGACAAGTTTATCAGTCCTGGCGACGTCATTGATGAGATCAACGGCACCTCACTGAGGAATTCTAAAATTGGACAGGTACCTTAAGCACACAGTGTTATACATCCAAATACCAAGCTGTGACATTAAGAGACATTGTGTTCCTATATGTCCCACCACAGTGTAACTGGTGTGTTTAAAAGTCTGTACCTGCCACAGTGGACTTTTTTTTTGCAGATGTAATACTTTTTTTATTTCAGTACTTTTTTTTTTGCAGATGTAATACTTTTTTTTTTAGTACTTTTTTTTGCAGATGTAATACTTTTTTTTTCAGTACTTTCTTTTGCAGATGACACAATGTGGTTTAACATAACTACAGAGAGGATCCTTACAGAGTTAAACCTCTTTGTGCGGCAGTAGGATGTTTTTTGTAGGGTGCATTTTCCTTTAATCATTTCATTACAGTCATGTTGTGTCTGATCTTATGATCCCACTCGCCCCTTCCATTCCTAAATCTGTAGAAGCAGATTTAGGAATGTATATATTAAAAAGGAAATAATCTTCAGAAAAGGTAAAGGGGTAATAATGGATTTGAAGTGTCTAAAAATGTAAATTCTGGTTGGCGTTTTTTGTTTTGGATTTTGAAAACTTCAAAAAGAATCAGAGAATCGAAAAAGACCAAGTACTTTGAGTTTTCTGTTGTATCTTTCATCACTACACTGATTTACACAAGTCTTATCCCGTTCGTTATCATCGTTAAAAGCTGCCACAACTCAACATTTTGCCAGTCCAGCCGTGTTAGGAAAAAACAGGCGGTTCCAGTAAGTTTAATGATATCTCTGCTCAGCTCCAATGTCCCTGCAAAAACACACAAGGGTGATTCCATACGGGTAGCCAATGGTGGCATGGGCGCCCCTTGAAATCTTGATGGCCACCTCAGGTGTCAGATGTTTGAGCAGAGACCACCCCAAGAACGTACATTTGAAGAATGAAACGTAGAGAAAGAATATGTTTCCATTATCTACTGTTACTCAAAAGTTGACGTGATAAGTGCAGACAGAAGGGGTAAATAAGTGTCCTTTTTCATGTGGATACACACAACACACCCCTGACACCATGTCAGTGTGAGCAAGCATGCACAACACTAGGACCCTGACATGTGAACTGTGTGTATTGACTACTTGATAAACATCTCTATGAATGTTTCACATATCTGTTTCGTGTACTCCCAGGTGAAGTTAGAAAACACACATCTTATAATTGTATCATTACTTGTAGTTCAGTGACAACGCAAATTGGTCCCTATAAGCACCCAACCTGAGTAGTGGTCTCATCAGCACCTTTGCATGTATGTGCATTGTAAACGTGACACATTGTAGATATGTTGAGACCACATCGTCATACTAAACAGGTAGAAGAACAGTGACAAGGGATTTTTTGAGCCAATCTAGAACATTGGACAAATCACAGCCTCATTATGACAATATAAAAAATAGATTTACTTTCTTGTTTTTCACCATAATCAAACATTTTATTACATTTTCTACCCCGGACATTTTCTTTGTTTTCTCAGGCAGGAGTTGTTATGTCTCGGCTGAAGGGCTGCCCTCTGTCCATCTGTGTTTTGCGTTGGCGGGCTCAGGATGGAACAGTGTTTAGACCCCTTATCAAACCTCTACAGGCCCTGAGGATAGAGAACCCCACCCTTCAACTTGGCCCCGCTCCATCCCAGCAGTGTGCCACCACAGAGCGGCAATCTGCACCATCACAGTGTCTCAAAGAAGGGAGGCAAGTTAGTTAAATCTTTTTACTGTGATTTCAAGATTATTGAACAGGAATTTAAGCCCAACTATTTTCTCTTGCAGGATTGTGCATATAGTGCAGTTTTTGGGCAAAGCAAACATAGGAATGGTAATTTGAGTCTTTCATTCAATGAACAGTTCAGTGTAATCATGTGTTTGTTAATCATAACACTAATACTTATATTACTTCAGAATGGAGGCAAGGAGGTACTGCAGCAAGTCATCCCGCAAGTTTTACAGAAAAACCTGCCAAGCAAGGTAAAGAACCCACTTGTGTTGCAGGGCATTGTTGGATTCAGTCATGTCTCTAGGGATAATTTCTTGTCAATAACATTGATGTTTAATGTCTTGCAGGAGGTGCTTCTTGACCTGAAGGAAACACATTTGACTTGCACAGACAGAAGTAGTAAGCTGGTAAGTCATGTCTATGAAAATCATGACTGTAGTTATGTTATTGGTCAATGACACATTTTTGGTTTCCTCAGGAGCTGTTTGACTATCACTACCCAGAGATTTCATGTGTAGGGAGATTCAGTCAACATGACTACACCATATTTGCCTTCTGTGTGGCGTAAGTATAAATTATACTAATTACACACCTCAACAACATGCTAGTTGTTAAATTAGTTAAATTAAGAACATTCTGGCCTTTTCACCCATCCCTCTGTAGTTTGAGTCAACATGCATTTTGTGATGAAATACCTGAGTCAGGTATTTCTTAATGCCAAATACAGATGTCATGTCAAGACATGATTGGTTGTGTTCACAGAGACTCCCCAGAAACCCCTCAGTCCACAGGCTTCTGCTGTGTGGCGCTCAGAGCCAGCACTATCAAGGACTGTGAGGACATAGTCTGCCGTATAGGTGAGGCAAAGCATTCTACAGCCAATGAGTCGTCACGCAAACCAGATTAAGTTGTTAAAAAGATGTTATCTTCATTACAGCTACTGGATTCAAGCATACCGAGTGGTTTGTATGACAGTCACCCAACATGTCTACTTGATCCTTGGGGAGGGCCTGTAAATAAACTTCAAGTGTTAAAAACAGAATCTTACTCATTGTCTGAAAACAAAAAACACAACAGCACAAGTTATTTCTACTCATAAAGACCTTTAATAGAAAGACATGTGACAACATCTTCATAAATAGTATTAAATGTAGCTGCCAAGATTTATGTTGAAAAACATGTAAAAAGCAGTCCAGAAAAATACAGGAGGGTCTGCCATAGTCCTGGTCTGAGTGTTAAGCATTAGCAAGTGTTGTAGCCAAAACCTGTGCACTGCAGTCAGACCGGTTTAGCAAGACATGCTGGCATTTTGTGGTAAATGGTTTGAAGAATCCCTAGACCCTTATGGAAGATGTGAATGTATCCTTTTGTTAAGGACACTATTTCCAAACAGCCTTATACCCGAATAGAAGTCAACGAGGTGGTACGACACGTAGTAATGACGAATGAATGAATAGGTATGTTCTCCTACTGCATAACATTTCAAACTACCCCTAAGCATATATTCAGGCTTGTGGAATGATTGATGAATAGTCTCAATCTAAAACACATTACAAAATCAGAAAAGAAAAAAAAAATTATAAAAATGGTAAAAATACCCAAGAAATAAAAATGTCCACAAAATGTTTAAGTACGATAAATAGTATCATTTGTCTTGATGCCGCTACTTGCTGCTTAGGCTCTCTCTCCCCTTATCCTACGAGCCAGCTGGATGTCTTTGGGCATGATGGTGACACGCTTGGCGTGGATGGCGCACAAGTTGGTGTCCTCAAACAGACCCACAAGGTAAGCCTCACTGGCCTCCTGTCAATACAGAAAAGAAAAAAATAAGTTAAATACTGCTCCTCATGACCTACTGGTACCATTAATCTTAAGCATTTAATTCAATGCGAGTTTTACCTGAAGAGCACCAATGGCAGCACTCTGGAAACGCAGATCAGTCTTGAAATCCTGGGCAATTTCTCTGACCAGACGCTGGAAGGGCAGCTTGCGAATAAGAAGCTCTGTGGACTTCTGGTAACGACGGATCTCCCTCAGAGCCACAGTTCCTGGCCTACACAACCAAGGATTTAAGAGATGTTAAAACAGGGCATTACATGACTACGTGACACCCAAACTAACAAGAGGCATACATGAGTAGTTTTAAAACTCAACACACCTGTAACGATGGGGCTTCTTCACGCCTCCCGTTGAAGGTGCGCTCTTCCTGGCTGCCTTGGTAGCGAGCTGCTTCCTTGGCGCCTTTCCTCCGGTGGATTTACGGGCAGTCTGCTTGGTACGGGCCATCTCGTGTTTGCTAAAAATACAGACCCGGAACTGAGATTAAAAATCAGACTCCTGTATTGACCTAACTTGAGTGAAAACGGCAGCATGACAAAAGAAGGGGCCAGCCTGTCAATTATCAAATCAGGATGCTAAGCTAGCCTCGATACAATACAACACAGCCTACACCCCTCCCCCAGATTGAACCCACAGAGAGGCGTTTGATCGGTGAGGTTGAATAGACTCAGTAAATCCTTACGAAAACACCAACACTGATATATGTGACACACAGAAGCAAGTTAATAAATAATAAACAATAGTCCTGTTGATCATTACTGAAACAAAAACAATTTATAATCCAACTTTCAGCCGAGACAAATCAGAAGTGTCAAAACAACCGGGGCCTACAGCAGCACAACATGTCTGCCTTTTGCTTATTTCGACATCGCCATTTTCACAGCCTCTCATTTCGTCGACACTACCTCCATTTCACTTCACAGTCTTATTGAGATTATACTTACAATTACTTGGTTTGTTAGAATAAGGTCAACCATTTTTAACCTTAACTTAACGGTAAATATCGGTAACACCAGACTGGCAATAGTGACCGAGTGTGGCTTCGTAAAGCTTCAGGTTGACATTTATCTGGAGCCTCGACGGTCAGAAACTCCATTGTTCTATTTTTAGCTAATGTTAGCAAAGCCACACGTTAGCCTGTTCGGCTAAATGTGCCCGTAGACGTGAATTCCTGTGTAACAACGACATACACGTCATATAACACAACTCACAACAACAAGGACTTGTAAACGTATTAATGTCGGATCAACTTAAATATATTTACCTCTAAGATCTCAGTCAGAATGACGCACCAGCCGCGGCTGTAAGTCCAGGTAGGTTTTCTTGCGAAAAACGTTTTGCGATCGGAGGGTTCAGGCCGTGTATTTATAGTGTTTCATGACGTCATACTTGTGACGGAAACACTGCACGCTCATTGGTTCACCTCCCATACCAGACTTTTGCGTCAATAAGTACTATATTCTTATTATTTTTTTGATACTACTCTCAAATGTATTTGTATTTTTTCATGCTTATTTATTTATTTTTATTTGGTTATTGTATTTTTATTTTTTATTTTTTCTGTGAGTTTTCCAATCTTGCACTTTTATTCTTGTCTTTAAACTAAGAGGTCTATTTGTTGGTCTGGGAGGGTTGTTTATAGGGCGAAGTGATACTGGGTTTTTGAATGTTTCTGAGGAAAAAAAGAAAAAATGTTGACTGCATCCCAATTGCTCTGTATGTTTTGAACGTGCTTTAATAAAAATATGTTGATTAAAAAAAATAAAAAAGTAATATATTAATAATCTTCCAAAAATTAAGCTTTGTACGAACCGCATGTTAATCAAGTTAGAACAAATATAATGTCACATGCGTAAGATAATCACAAATATTTTTACATGAGCTTCAAAACCCTTCGCTAAAACTACATATCCCAGAGTTCCTTGCTGTCCCGAGTTACTTTGCTAGTACTTCCTCCTACCTCGCGCAAGCTCACATCGTTCTAGAATGCGGATTTCGAAGCTAATAAGAATAGCTAGCTTGTAAGCTAAAAACAACGTTCTGGTTGTAAGGCTTTAAATGGATAAAATGTCCAAAACACACCCACAACCCCCGTTATCTTCGGCAGCGACGACAACCGGAGGCACCTCCTCGCCTTCCCCATCTTCGCCTGCTGGGGGCTCGACATCACCCGCAACCGTATTGAACGTGCAGCCAGAGAAACCTCAACATTACACGTACGTAGCTAGTTAGCTGGATTAGCTAGCTAAGTGTACACAGCCTCACGTGTTGTTAAATATATCAAACATCAGCTCAGGTGTGTTTGAAAACCTTAAAACAATAAATCACTCCATTTTCTTGTAAGCGATTGAAGCAAGTATATTCAGCGATAAGGTGATCGTGTCTGATCAAAGAGGCCTGACGTTAGTAGAAGTTATATTTTAAAGCTTTGTAGCACATAATAGTTCATGTTGTTTGTTTGTGATTATATTTAGGTGCTGCATTCACGTTATGTTAGTCCACTGGAATTACATACATGCTTATTTTAGAGGTGGGGGTGTAGCAGTACACAAGGGGTAAGATAGATCAGTTTGAAGAAGGATAATCAATAATTAACTTATTAATATAAACATTTTGCCAGTGTAAGAAACTGTGCAAGACCATAACACTGCCTTTGAAATGTCTTTAATTCCATCTTGTTGTGTCACTCTCTCTCAGATATCTGAAGGAATTTAGGACAGAGCAGTGCCCCCTGTTTGTACAGCATAAATGTACACAACACAGGCCCTTTTCCTGTTTCCACTGGCACTTCCTGAACCAACGACGCCGCAGACCCATCCGCAGACGGGACGGGACCTTCAACTACAGCCCAGATGTTTACTGTACTAAATATGATGAGGGAACAGGCACCTGTCCTGATGGAGACGAGTGAGTGCAACTGAAGAGTTCGGTCTTGTACAAGACTCGTCCTGTCTTCTATTCATCATTCATAGTCAGCACTTCTCAATAGTAGGGACATCTGTTGAAGGCAAGAAAACACTGCACACTGTATCAGGGTAGATCATGCTTGTGATTGATTTTCAGGGTCTATGTTAAGTACACGCAGCTTCACTCTTTGTACATTAAGATGTAACTTTCATAGAACAAGACTACTTTTGAAAAACATCATTTCAAGTTTCTCGAGTCTCTTCACCTCTAAATAGTTTAATCCTGTTGTTACCCAAAGCCTTGTTACTTCTCATCTCTAAAACATGTAAGCTTTTACATTTAAATCCTGAATTGCTCAAGTTAAGCACCAGAACACATACATCTCAATTTACTTTTTTCAATCTGGTCAAAGGAAGATAAGTAGTGAATGAGGATACACCCTATACACTATTGTAAGTCAAGGTTAACACCCTGGAAGAAAAGTGTCTGATGGACTTTCTCTTTAAAGTGAGCATTAGCACCTGAATGTGGCTGAGATGTGGTTCACCTTTGTGATCTTTGTGAATCACAGACGATCACATAAGAATGTAAATGTATTGGATGGGAGCCGATTCGGGGATAAGTGGGATGTTTAGGAAACATGCTAATGTCAGAGGCCTTAGCTTGGGTTGGCTGAGATATTTTAAAAATATATATATTTTTCTGTGTTTCACTGTTGCCTGTAAAATAACCCTGGATCCAGTTATTGAAAATAATAGAATGAACATTTTTGAGCTACGTTATGATACCGTGTTTGTTGCATATTGAAGTGGAATTATTTTGGAGTAGAGAAGATTTTTGCCACACAGGCAGACAAAACTTTTCTCTTGTGTGTGTGTGTGTGTGTGTGTGTGTGTGTGTGTGTGTGTGTGTGTGTGTGTGTGTGTCTTTTTGTCAGTATATTTGCTTCGATGTTCATTGTGTTTGTTTGTGCTCTAGATGCCCGTTTCTACATCGGACAGCAGGTGACACAGAGCGCAGATACCACCTCCGCTACTATAAGACGGGATCATGTATCCATGAAACAGATGCAAAAGGCCACTGCAGCAAAAACGGCTCCCACTGTGCCTTTGCACACGGGTCACATGACCTTCGCAGCCCTGTTTATGATATCAGGTGCGCAAGTAACTTAATTTGAAGAAGTAACTAGCCTGCCTTTGACTTCATATAACTCTCTGTATGTGTGTTTGTTCTCTAATGGGGTCGAAATTGTCTTTACAATTTGTCTCTCTTTTTTTAATTACATTTTTCAGAGAAGTGCAGGTAATGGAGTCTCAGGGGGGCCCTGGAGCCACAGAAGGAGGAGGGGGAGATGGACAGTCAGGGCAGGCAGCAAGTACAGCCCTCATAGAGAAGATCCTCAGTGAAGAGCCACGCTGGCAAGGTAAGTCTTGTTGCAGGACTTCAGCAGTATTCAGAGTGAAAGACATCACAAGGTGCTGATGTGGTGTGTGAGGTACACATGTTATATGATTCAGGATTGTCCCTGTTTGGAGGTGCAAAATCACTGTGAATGCAACTGGCCTTATCAAATCAATTCACCCATACTTTTATTCAAACGTTCTCCTGGCCCTCCCTTTAGCAAAATGTCTGTGTGAAGTTTGGGTGAACAGCTGTGTCAATGCAGCATTTTTATCATCATTAATGTTCTGCTGAGTTTTACTGCTTCATACTTCTTGCCTCAGTTGCATGCATTACGTTTTCTACTATTGGGTTTTGTGTTGCAGGAATGCTTTTTTACACGTTTAGATGATATTAACCCTCTTACAATCGCCATTAAGGAATACTTCTTGTTCTCCTGAATGCCCTAACCCCCAGGCATTCCCCCCCCCCCACACACCTTGAGCAAACAGAGTATTTTGAACTATTTGAGTTGATGCGTCGGACACGCTCAGTCTCCCACCATGTGTGGTACACTTGAGAATTTCAAGACTAGAAAATATCAGGACCTGAATGTCTGGAAATTGTCAGACAACAGTGAGGAATTCACGTGTGTACATGGTTTATGTTGTTATGCTTTAGTGTTTCTCATGTTCTTGATAGTTGGTTGATGTTTGTAACTGTTGTATAGGATGCACATTACCTCTGAAGTAATGCTGGTCGTTTTGATTGAGGCGACCTCATTTTGCCTCCATATTTCCTTTATTTCTATTTTTTTATAACTCTTCAAATTCACAGAAATATCTTGTTTTTTGGTTCTGTGATCGGAGGAACTCGTGCTGTACGCCTTGTTGTTACATATCTTGTTCTAGTGACTCATGGTCAGCCTTCACCATCTGCCTACCTCATTGTCTCCCCCGTGTCTTCTGCTGTCTTTCAAAATTTAGAAAACAACTATGTGCTGTCCCACTACAAGACAGAGCTCTGTAAAAAACCACCGCGTCTGTGCCGTCAGGGTTACGCCTGTCCTTACTACCATAACAGCAAAGACCGGAGGCGAAGCCCGCACAAACACAAATACAGGTGCCATATCACATATCATAAAATATATCTGCACATCATGTTTTGTTTTTTTTGCTCAGTTGTGGATGTTTTTAACAAAGTTGTTGTTGTTTCTTGCTGCCACAGAGCGTTGCCATGTCCGGCTGTGAAACAGAGTGAAGAATGGGGGGATCCCAGTAAATGTGAGGGAGCGGAGGGATGCCAGTACTGCCACACAAGAACAGAACAACAGTTCCATCCAGAGGTTTGTCTATTTGAGCAGAGACCTTTCAGAGTCCAGACCAGAAACACCAGGGGATTAATATCGATATGTGTCGGTTTGTTCATTTTTAATTTACAGATCTACAAATCCACTAAGTGTAACGACATGCAGCAGTGCGGCAGCTGCCCCAGAGGGCCCTTCTGTGCCTTCGCTCATGTTGAAAGTAAGTCACAGCATCACATCTCTGAGCTCATCTTCACAACCTCCTGAAGATTCATTTTGAATTAACACTGTGTATTTAATATTCTCCCCCCAGAGCCCTTTGTTCCAGACGAACCATCATTCCCCACACCAGGCTCTCCTCCACCCCCCAGACCTCCAGACCCTCTTCCTGCCCAGGAAGCTTCATCAAGCCCCAGCAGACACAGCATGGGGCCTGGGCCCGGTTTGGGTGCACTTTCAGACCCCTTTTCACCGTCTGCAGGGTCCTGTGTTCAGGAGCAGGGACTTCTTGGTAGCGTTTTATCTCTGTGTGAAGACGTGAGCGGAGGAGCGGAGCCTCTGTCTCCGTGGGCAGTAGAGGGAGGGTACTGCAGAGCGCCCGGCTTTGAGAGGGAGGATCAGGTAAGATGTTCATATTTTACTATACTTTTAAAAGAAACCAAAGAAGAATAAGACTGAAGGGAGATATGGCAGATTATATGATCTCCAATTTTTTAACTTCACATCCAATCATGACTAACATTGGAGCTGATACTAGTCCTATTCAGACTGCTGTTTCAAGACGTGATATTTACGCCTCTTTGATGTTTCACTGTCATTATGAATGTCGCAGAGGCATAAGCACTGTTTGTGTGTGTCTGACTGTGCATGTATGCGGAGTTCCCTCTGTGCCAGTGCTGTCTCGGCTTCTGCAACGCCATAATGCAATTTGTATTCATAGACTGGGACACCACTATTACCTCCTGAAAACACTCACATGATTTTTAGCAGCTTTGTTTAGGTTCTTGTTGTGCCACTCACAGTACCACACCTCTGTCAAGATGCTGGAATACATTAGTCTACATTAGTCAATAATTTGGTTGCTTCAATATATATATATATATAGCTCCATAATAAAATTGTTTAGCCATCAAGATCACAGCTGACCCTCTGCACCCTCTCTGGTCAGTGTATGAATTCTTGACTTCAGGGTGCACGTACAGAATGCCCAGGATGAGGACTAAAAGAGGCATCACATCCTTTGTACCACGCAGTATTCAGCTGCTTAATAAGCTCTTATCATACAGGATGAACTCTGCGCTCTGCAGTTTATTGAACTTGCTACTGAAATCGCTCATTTAATCATGTGATGCTTTAGTGTGTGTTTTGTGTCCTGTATATGTTTGTTTGGGTAGTGTTTCATGCTCTCTGTGCGAGGCAAATTCCCCCAGGGGCAATAAAGGTTTCATTCAATGTTTTTTTGTTTTTTTTTACACCCACTTCAAAAGCATTGCTGCTTGTTTTTTTTTTGTCATCATCCTTTTATTGTTTGTGATTTCAGGCAAAGCAAAGGAGTTTTGCTCTTGAGCAACGAAACAGAGAATTGTCATCAACACAAAGCAAACAGGTATGATTACAAACTCAAATGTGTTCAACTTTGAATGGTTTCCAGAGCAGTCTGAAACTCTTTCTACGTCCTGTTCTCCAAATACCATCTCCTATGATCTCCCTCCTTCAGGACCTGTTAGTGTTTCTTCCTGTGGGCAGCCCATTGAGTCTGTCCTCCAGTATCCCCTCCAGTCTTGCTGCCACGCCGCCTAGTCCCGCCCCTCTTGGACTCCATGGATCCAGCATCTCGTCAGGCATGAATGCTAACGCCCTGCCCTTCTACCCCACCAGTGAGACAGTAGAGTCAGTTGTTGGTAAGTCAATAAAAATACTGAATCCAGATTTCATGCATTCATAGTGATTCCAATCTTGAATAAAAGTAAACATGATTCTGGTTTTGTTTCTTGTAACAGAGTCGGCGTTGGATGATCTCGACCTGAATGATTTTGGTGTGTCAGCGTTGGAGAAGAGCTTGGAGAGCAGCTCGACGCTCCCCGGTGTGGGAGTAGTTCTCGGTATTTTTAAACGACACAGAAACACACAAAACTAATTAAAAAAAAGAACGCTGGAGTCAGCAGTAGGCAAGTACACATTACTCATTATTATTTGTCTCTTTGCCTTTAAAGGAGGTAGCCAGTTTCAGAGTTCAGCCCCTGTCAACATCCCAGGATCCTTTAGCAGCTCTGCTCCTTTTAGCTCCCCTTCACCATCTCCGCCTATCAGGCCACAGCCTTCACCATTCTTTTCTACTCACCTGCCTCAACCTGGTCAATCAGAAAACACCTTTTTGGGACCATCTCATAGCTCTTTAGGTTTGTGGAATTACATTGAAAAGTGGTATTTCGGTGTTGCTACATGATCGTGTTAATATTTGTTTTTGTTCTTTGTAGGTCTGAATGGTATGAGCACCAATATCTGGGAACATTTTCCATCAGGCCAAGGTTCCCCTGGTACACCCCCTACCCTGCTGCCCTCTGGTTCCTGTGCAGAGTCTTCCAGGCTCAAACAGGAGCTGGAGGAAGCCCACAGGGCACTGAAGCAGTGGGGTCACAGCTGGAGACACACAGCTCAGGTAGGTAGCGAGGCCCCACACACGTATTGTTGCATTTCTTGTGCAACTTGGAATTCCAAGTTTTTGCTGCATTACAGCTTTTGAATCGATACTGTGTTCTGCCACCTGTAGTCGTGGGCTGCGCTGAAAGCAGATGCAGAGGAGTCCCGTGCCCATGCAGCACGGTTAGCCATGGAAGCAGAGCGAGCGCGACAGGCCGAGGAGGAGGCACAGAGACAGGCTTCTCTGCTGCAGGAGGCGCTGGAGAGCTTAAGGAGTGGAGACAATCCCCATCTAGCGCTGCACCAACTGCAGCTACTACACCGACTACCGTTGGAGTCGGTCCTCAGTTTGCAGGCTCAGCTGTGTAGCTGTTTACATGCTGTGGAGCAGGTAATACCACTGCCTCGTAACTGGCCTCAACACGGTGTTTTCTAAATGGAATTCATGGTATAGCATCTCCAAAATGAGCTCTGTAGCTAGTCAGAGGATGGCATTGTATTCAACCAGGGGGGGGGGTGCTGCTTTTTGTGCCTTTATTGTAGAGATAGGACAGTGGATAGAGCTGGAAATCAGGGAGAGAGATAGTGGGGAATGACATGCTGGAAAGGAGCCACAGGCCGGATTCGAACCTGGGCCGCCCGCTTTGAGGACTGCAACCTCCATACATGGGCGCGTGCACTAACCACTGCGCCACCAGCCCCCCATATTTAACCTTTTTGGAAACTCACACTCGATTAAACTCTGTGTGACCTGTAGTGGAGCACTATTGGTCTACATTTTATTCAGTAGCACCGATGCTAACACACTTTTTTCTTTGTCTTTCTTGGCTTTAATTAGAAGTTTTCTTTTGCACATGAAGTGGGAGGTCTGAATGTTTCCCTGTCGTGTTTCTTCTCTAGGTGGTTTACAGGAAACAGAGACAGTGCTGCGTGACGTGTGGGGAGCCCGGCTCGGTGTCCCTGTCCTGTGGTCACGGTCTACAGTGTGAGACCTGCTCCACGTCTACAGAGTGCCCACTCTGCCCCGAACAGACCCTGGAGCAGCCACTCTCTTGACCTCACAACACCAGTAGGACCACCGCAGATTCCAGACCAGTCCCCTCCCCCTCTGATTCAATAGATACCAGCCTTGGATCTCAACCGCCGCTCAGAGTTGTGGCGAGGTCATTTTATAACGCGGTAACAACACTAGCACTGATCTGGTTTTTTGTATTTTTAAGATGATGTTTACTGATGAGTGAGCGGTTTAATGAGAGACGAAGTGAAAGCTCTTAACGTGGAGTTTAGGATCAATAATTTTTTCCAGCGTACGAATGACATTTTACAAGATCTTGCTCTTGACCAGCAGCACTGTTCTTTACCCCGTATTCTCTATCGATGAAAATCTATCTAACTATGAAACATCTATATCCACAGTTCTTAATAATGTTTCCATGTTTCAATTAGAGGTTTGATCGTAAGACCACGAGTTCCTGAAGTGTCATTTTATCCATCTGGAAAGTTTCAGGTCAGGCAGGTGACATTCACTGTTTGCACTTCTACCTATGAAAAGTATTGCACTATTATTCACTTATCACCCACATAATCATGACACAACATGCAGATCTTTTGGAGTTCTTTAGCGACCTCATGGCTTTGATCCAAGTCCAACGTTAACCCACATGGCAGCAGTATTAAACACATGGGGATTCAGGTGAAGTATAGAGAGATGAAAGTGAGCTTGGAGGAGATACATGTTGGAAAGGAAAACACGTATCAGAGGGTAGCTTAAAAGAAACAAAACGACTTTTTTAGAAACAGAGTTTTAAGCAGGCACTTACGGATATGTTGAAACAGAGGCAGTGAAAATTTGTATCTGACGGCCAAGGATGAGAGCAGGTTGGAAATGTGTAGGATTCAGAACAAAACAAATTGTGAATGACTTCTTCTAAGCTACAGTACAAACAGGTGAATGAGGAGAAGTCGCTCAGTGTGATTTGTCTGAGGTCTGAAGATGTCTGCGGTCTCCCTCCACCAACAGAGTTTTGGAACTCCAAGCTCTAAATAGTTTTATATAAATGTCAGACCTCTTCTCAGAAATCAAGACAATGACTCATGATGAACCAAAGTCTTCTTATTCCACAGTTTAGAAAAGTTCTTAAAACAATCAGTTAAACTTAAATTCTAAGTCATTAAACTCGCTATATCATAGAGTATAAACTATATGAACACTCAAGAATAATGCAGTAATATTATACAGAGCTGAACGTGAAACAACAATATTCTCAGTAACTGAGGTATTACTATGTGATGCTTGAACTGTTTCCCACTCTGATACGATACCAGCAAAAATCTAATGTTAAGGACGCCGGGTTTTCACCACGGCAGCACAAAAGGAAGTCCTGGGCGCCTAAAGTTTGGGAATATCTTTGATCCAAAATGACATTCAAACTCAGTGTCTTCAGTTGTCCCTGAATAACGGGTAGAAATCGAGGTTGGAAATGAACATTTGCGCCTCCCAGTCACTCATTATTTTACCTGCCACTTCATTTGAACCATCAGCATTATGTAATGATATCAAACCAAGGCTTACAGTATTTAATTTACAGGCTGTTTTATGAAGGGAGATGTTTCAGCTGATACTGACATGCTGTTTGTCTCGCTCACAAAAATCAAACAAAAGTTTAACTTGTTTATTATTTCTGAGGCTGGTAAGAGTTTCTGTTGCAGCCATGTTCTTAAAGGCTAACTCATTTCGCGGATTGAGCTGCAAGTTCACCCGTCACTTAAAAAAAAACAAAAAAAACACCCGTATTTGACGTCTGAAAGGTGCTAATTTCCAACCCTGGGATAAACTCCCCTAGTATTACTTCTCAAATATCACTCATAATCTTTTTCAATCGTCGTGTGACTTTGAATGCACCACGCAGCTCTTTGTTCACGACCACTTAAACATTACAAATATGACAGAAGAGATGAATTTTCTTTTATAGCTTTGGTACTTTTTGATACTATCAATCGTGTGATAATGCCGATTGAATCGTTTTAAAACTTGTGGTATTGAAAAATATCCCCAAAAAGAAAATCTTAGTACCATGAGTTATTGCTGTCTGATTTCTGGAAGAGGGCGAGGATCTTCAAACTTTCCAGATGGATAGATGACACAGCAGCTTTCTTTTCATCTTTAACTTTCTTAAGGTTTAATGAGCCGATCGCATTCAACGGGTCTTGACTGAAAACTATTAGTTTCATCAAAACAATAAACCTGTGTTGCTTCTACAGCTCCAAACATACCAGCCTGCTGGTAGCGCTCGCCTAGATTATATATCACTTTTTTTTTTTATAGCAAGAGAAATTAAAAAAATTCATTTACTGTTGAATAATAACAGAAAAGTATTTAAAATGAAGTAATTTTGATAAAAAAGTTACAACAGATGGTATCTGTTAAAGCTCTCAGGTGTTCTCTAATATTCTTCCACATAAACTGGAAGAGGAAAAAGCATGTTAACACAATCAAAGATAATGTACTCAGTTCAACTTGTGTAGTCTTTCAAATGACTTTTTTTTTTTCTTTCTTTCTTTTCTGAAACACTTTTTCATGTTAACTCAAACACGCAGCCCATTTACTTTATTTGAAATCAATGTGTGAAAGGTTTCTCTGCCATCATTTCTTTTTATTTTTTTTGACAGTTGTAGTAGACTTTAACATTTCAGTGTGTCAGACGGAACATCAGGAAGCAGACAAATGATGTGAAGGTGTACGAGGTTTAAACGTGAGATGTGAAAGGGGTCATGATCACTGTGATGGTCTTTGATAAACCTGTGCTTCTGTACACACAACTCATCCGACAGCAGTGTTTCTCTCTGAGTGGACTTCTTTTCTTTTGTTTTTTTGGTACCGATCATTAAAACAAATTGTATATTTTTGGAGGAAGACATTGTCTGTGTGTTTGTTACTCTTGAATCCCCTCCTGGGACTGTTTCTCTCTCAGTCTTCTTTTCTTCACAAAGGCCTGCGTCTCTCGCTCGCCTTTCCTGGACTCCAGTAACCTCAGGATGGCGTCTTCTGAAAAAGAGAGAATCAAGTTTACGATATGCAGGATGGACGGATTAGCACTTGGAATTTATACTGCTTTTTAGTAAGGCTGACGGCAGTTAATCAAAATTAGTTAAGGTCTGAATTTAATGCTTCTTTTTTAAAATAATAATAATAACTTTATTTATATAGAACCTTTAAAAACAAATGTTTACAAAGTGCTGTGACAGACAACAAAACACCGATCAACAGAGAGGGCAAAAATAATATAAATGCAAATAACAGGAATAAGATAGATCCAACAGAGGCATGGAGAGGCAGTTCAATACAATGAAGGAAAACTAGTTTAAAATCAACCAGGAGAGAACAAAATAAAAATTGAGGGAGAGTGGGATGACATCGCATCACAGGCTGTAAACACAGAATGAAGATAAAAAGAAGGGATAAACGGGAGATGGTTAAATGAATAAAGCAACACAGAGCTGAAGAGTTAAACCATAAAAGGAGTAGGATATAAAAAAGACCAAGAGCAGTAAAATGAATACAGGAAGGGATACATTTAAAGGCTAAAACATTTAATGAAGAGAAAGTTTTTAAAAAAAGGTGAAAAGCAATATAATTAATAACAGGAGGGGATAGATCTTTAAAGGAGAAATCACATAAAAGCAAGTCTATCAAAGTGAGTTTTAAATCACGATTAATCGAGTGCTATTTTGTCCCTTTAGGTGCACCGTAGATACGCCTCCTCAGTGTCTCCCAGTAGTCACAGTGAGGGAAAAGAACGATACTGCTCTATCTTTGAATGTCTCATGTCACTAATATCACTTTACTGTTCCTTTGAGCGGTTTTCAATTTGTTTTTGATCCGTAACGAGTTCTTTTTTCCGTGCTAAGTTAATGTCGTCACCTTCGATCTAGCAAAAGGTCTTTACTTTGTTTCAAAATAAAAGCATGGTTTAATAAAAACTGAGAGTAAAGTCCTCTCAGATGAAGACAAACATTTAAAAGAAAGGCCTTACAACTTTTTTTTTTTTTTTTGTATTGTGAAATAATGGAATAGGATCGCAAATCATATTATGCAATTATTAATTCACTGCACAAGAATAATCACACATCATGGGACAAATAGTATTAAGTTAAAGAAGTACTGTAAACGGTGTAATAGAAATAAAAAGGAACCCCAAGCAGGCTCATGCACTCATCATCTTGTTTCAAATTAAAATCACATCCTTATGCACAGATCTAAACCTTCTGACGGATCATACCATTGGGTTTAGGATGCATCAGAGGACTCCGGATCTGATCAGGGGCGGCATCTGCCAGTGAGTTGAGTTCTACTCCTCTCTTTCCACCAGCAACTCCTGGTATGTCCTCTAGTGCCAGGAAGGCCTCGCCCTCAAAGTCATCGGTTCTCAAAGTGTCGTGGTCCAGAACAGTCACCACCAGGCAGGCCCCTGGAGTCTGGCATTGATCCAGGGACACCAGACTGTGAAACCGAAGAGACAGAGATCAGCGACGAGGGCAAGGAGAGGTCAGGAACTTAAAGAGAACGAACGAACGGATGGATAATGTCACATAAAATACCAACAACTAACAATTCAAAGGCCTCATCAAAAAGTGGATTGAGATCACAGCTCTTGATCTGAGTGCTCCGAGGCTCCACCTCAGGAAAGATGTAGGAAGGCTCGAGACAGAGCTGCACAAACGGATCGCTTAGACCTGGAAAAGAATGAAAGTGTCATGAAAGGTCACATTGCATTTAACGTTTGCTTGCTGCTATACATATATCCTGCGTGTGGCCGTGATTGTCCTGTAAGGTTTTACCGTTGGAGTCCATTGGTAGGAGGTTGACTGCATTCAACACCTCAACTCTGAGTCTTTGGTCTGATCTCCTGTATGAAACTAGGAGAGTGACAGCACCGTATTTTTCTCCACTGTACTCCTTCTGTCGGGCGAAAATGAAAAGGAAGGAAGGTTGGAGCACAGAGAATGTGGCTAAAACGTAAGCTGAGGGTAATTTCTTGTTTGAGGCTGTCTCACCTGCTCCCGTATTTTCCTCTTAAAGAACTTCTCCACAAGCTGCTGGCTGCTCAGAGAGTTGTGGGTGAGGTGACCTTTGAGAGTCTGGGAACAGGTGGCAAAGACGAAATACATGAAAGTGCAATATCTTTTTCATTCTAGTCGAGGGAAATGTGTAAAACTCTGTGGTATTTCATTACTCACCTTGTATTCTTCAGAGTGGAGTGAATTCAGAGGGAGCCCGTTCCCCTCAGCATGGAAGCACTGCTCCAAGCACTGACATCAACACAACAGCAAATTCAATGTTTCAGAAGGCTCTGCATTACAGTGGACTATTCCAAGAGTTCCCAAACTTTTTAGCTCGCGACCCCCAGAATAAAGGTGCCAGAGACTGGGGACCCCCACTATCCCTTGAGATGGCGAAGGCTTATAAGGTCGGTCTCAGTCTGTCTGATGGCTGTTGGGCTGCAGGTTGCTTTCTTTTTCCCAAAGAAGTTGTGTGTCATTGCAAGATATACCACATTCCTCTTTGAGAAATGATTGGAAACCATAGCATAGCTTCTGCGATTCTTTTACCCGAGTCACAGCCCCATAGTATGTGTCAGCTCTATTCAGTGCAACTGTTGAGGCCCTAGACCTCTGTTACACACCCTGTGCATTGCCTAGTCTGCGCACTGCCTGTCAGCACCTGTGTCCGATCAGACTTGAAGCTGTTTGTTGGCACTCATGACATTGTTTCCCTCTTTCTAAACCCTTGCTTGTGTTGTACTTAACCTCAGATGTATGCACTGTATGCACAAAGCACAGATGTTTCATTTAGACCCACAAGAGACTGTTTGAAAAGGGGTATATATATAGATGCCCTCTTTAAAATCGACCATAAAGACATAGTCAATCATTATGCTTATGGTCTTGTTTGATTTTGTAATCAATCAGTATTAATTTCAGTGTGTTTTATAACCAGCTCAAAACTCATCACAGTATCTTTAACTTCAAAACGTTCCGGTAGTCAAGACACATGACCAGCTGAGGACTGACCTGCAGTGTATACAGCAGTCTTTGGCAGAACACCATGAGCCCCTCCTGATGTGAATGGTTAGTAGCCACCTGGTAGAGGCTCTTCACTGAGTTTTCCCACAAAGGAATCAAGAGACTGGATGGAGAAAAACACAAAGTAAAATGTGGTTTACATTTTGAATTAAGAAAAAAAAAAACATTTGACCTCAAAATTCAAATTTACCTGTTGAAGTTCTCCTGAACTAGGTTTTCATTCATATACTTTAGCTCTTGCTCCAGGTAGCGCATCAAAGGAGCTGCAGCCTAAAAGAGAGAAGAAGGTGGCTATTGAGCACACTTTACAGTAAGAGGCATCTGCATTTGTGTAAAGCTAGCAATGATGGTGACGACTTACATCCTCTGTGGACTTGGAGGGGATTCTCCGCCTGGTTGCCATGCTTCTGACATGAGTTTCAATGTCTGTGTTTAACTGAAGAGTCACACAGAAGACACATAAGACATCAACATAGTTTTTTAAAAACCTTTAAAGGACTTATAGGTTTTGAAATGTTAAAAACGTTCAACCTTTTTCCCCAGAGTGTTCAATGCAGATCGGATCTCTTTGCCGAGGACATCCTGGGCCTGCTGAAGCTGTGAGGGCAGAGTGTTGTGGAACTGGCTATCTCCTATGACGTTTTGGGTTCGATCTCGAAGTCCGGTCCAGTTCAGCTGTGTAGGTAGTTGAGTCAGCACTGTTCGTAAGTGCTCTAGGTCATTTACCACCACACACAACTACAGAGAGGGGAACACACAGAGATTAGAAAAGAAGGTTTCACCATCAGAAATATTTCTTGTGAAGCCTTTTTTCAGGGTTAACCCTTACCATGTTGATGGCACTGCCGGGGTCGGAGTTCTCAGAAAGCATCCTCACCCTCTTCTTGAGGATTTGACAGTAGGTCACCACAATCTTACACACATCCTAAAACACAGGAAAAGTGAAAACAGAGCCCAGACAACGACCAACATTCTCACAGGAAGGCATTTGATTAGAAACATTTCAGTGCAGACTGCAGTACCTCAGTGAGTTTAACCATGAGCATGAAGGCCTCCTCAGGGTCAGGCCAGGACAGCTGCTCCCACAGATGGCAGATAGGCTGGATACACGCCACCAAGTCGACTGCAGAGGAACTGTGTTTTATGGGCACAGCACCAGACTGCAAGGGCTGGAGCTGAGAGGGGAGAAAGTAAATCATGTACTGTACTGCCTGTGGATGAAAGAAAATGTGAGAGTAAAGCATCTCACGAGAGTGTTACCTGGTCTACCTGCACAGCCCTCTCCACCCTGTCCTGAGTGGTGCTGAACGCCTGGTTCAGCCAATAAGGGAGAGCCTCCCTGAAGCCCTCTTGAAAGTTTGTCAGCTCAAGAAATCCCCTGAACAAAAAAACCAGCACAAACTCTTCAAACATCACAGCTCCTTAAAACAGTGTAAAACATTACAGTTTTTTCATTATAGGCTGTAAGAGAATTAGGCGAGGGTTTCTCTGAAGTGCTATAATGTAGATAAATCATTTCTAAATAAGTCGTCTATATTACTATCCAAATACTTAAACACTTCTGAAAGGTGTGACGCTAATCTGATCCTATTTTTGAAACTATATATAGTAAAAGTGTCAAAATCAGTTGAAATTTTTATTGTTTCTTTGTTGACCACACTTTTATAATAGAAGATGTGATTGAATTTTCAATGAAAGCCCAAAGTGGACATGCATCAATACTCAGTTTTCCTCTGGAAACAAGTACAGTTGGGATGTTTTAATTTATACTCAACTCATAAATAATTGTTTTTCAGACGTTTTCTTGAGCTCATGGGAAAACCTGGACTGTTATTCCAAGATAAATAAACAGAGACCTCGAGAAAACTACCAAAATGTGCTCTATATCATGGGTAACACAATAAGAAGTATGGATGTTTATCCTCTTAGGGCTTCTGTAATTCCCTAAATACTGTCAATGGTTTAAATGAAAACACTGAGGATGTGAAGGGTTGCTTTGATGAAATGGTGCTGAGCGAAAGTTGGACTGACAGCTGTAAGACCATGATGATTTAGAACGACAGCTTTAGAGTATGTTGTGAGTATGACTTCTGACCTTTTCTGGAGGAACGCCTTGTCTTTGTGGATGGCTTGCAGGCTCAGGTAAACAGTGAAGAGACTGTTGGCGAGAGCCTGCTCCATCTGACCCTCAATCAGGGACAAGGTTCCCCTCACCTCCTTGGCGAGCTTTTGAGGAGAGAAGAGGAATAAAAAGGAGAGAAAATAAAAAAAAACATGAGAAAACATAAGGACTGATTTATAACCGTTATTATTGCAACTTACCAAAGTGTCAAACTTCTGATAGACGACAGTGAACACATCCACTTGAACGGCACTGCAATCATGAAAAAGGAATAATTTATTGTAACAAAAGAAAGTTTAAAAAAGAAATCAGGAAATGCATGGTTGTAACTTTTAAAATAAAATATCTTTCTTCTGGTTTCTGTAACCAGCACATGACCTTTGACCCGACAACTCTGAAAGAAGCCATGATCAGGTTTTTATTAAATACACCTAATTACACCAGGTCAAAAGTCAAGACATAAATCAACACAAACTTTTTGTTGTGATTTACCTGACAAAGACTCTGTTCCACATATCTTTGTTGTGTTTTATATCGTCTTGCACTTCCCCAATCAACCTGGAGAGGGCGCTTACAATCTCTGACAGGTCCTGTATGTCACGGTGAAAAAAATGATGTGACTTTATTACCAGAAAATAAATAACCAAATACAGTATGAAGGCTTCTGTGATGTGCTTGTGTTTACCTTAGTCATAGGCTGATGCAAACCCTTCTTAATGGTGAACCACTCCTCTGTTCCTGTCTGTTATAAAAGTCATTATATCAGAAATGAAAGACTTGTGATATACATAATGGTGGTAATAATCAGTGTACCTACTGACCTGTATGGCATCACTGACTCCATCATGTAATTCAAACTGGGCTGGGTTTAGTTTTTGAAATGGCTGAGTTTTACAGATCTGGACCAAGATTCTAAACAAAGCACATTCAAGTAATCCATTAACCTGACATGCAAGTGCAACAAAAATAACAGCAATTATATGAACATACATTACTCTGTGTACCTGAGCAGTGTGTGTAGCTTCGGAGTAGCGCTGGAAGTTGGAGGGAAGATGTCTCTGTATTTGGCCACCAGACACAATCCATACTGCAGGAAGCCGTGAAGAGAGTCCCCAAGTTCCTGTTTCTGTTAAGAGTGCAACACTTTGTCAACGTCAATAGTGAACAAATCTCTCCTGAAAATGTTTTATTCATCTTTTATTGAGTCCATTTTGACTTTTGTGAGGATCTGCTGGTTTGGTAACGTCAGCATCGCTAACAAAGTCCTGGCTTCTTTTTTTTTTTTTGCAAAATGCTGCAAGTAGTTTCCTTTACATGTATATGTAGCATATTATTTTCATGTTCTTTAAATCACTCTTGCGTTACATAAAAATGTATTAGATTAGTGGCGGCAGAAAGGGTAAATAATTGAGATTCTTTTGTATGCGTGTGTGGATGTTACACTCTGGGCCACCCAAAGTCAGTGCCTCAGTTGGGCCACCCGAGTCAGAAAAACCTGCACATGCCCCTGGGCTTAGATAATTACACCTGCTTTCATCACTATTTTAGTAAAGGTACCAATGAAGAATGGCTTGAAAGAACTGTCAATTGCCTGCAAAAGAAATTGCTTCATATTTGTAAGGTTGATCACATTGCAAGAGGAAGTTTGCAACACTGGAAAATCTAAGATCAGTTATCTGAGTTATAAATATCACTGTGTTATATTGCTCTATCAACAGCAGATGTATGCCTTCATTAAAAAAAAAACATTTTTAGGAGCCTATAAATGTTAGAAATAAAGCATACTCATATATCCAAAATAAAAGCACTTTGTGGACACCATTTGCTTCTTGGATTTTTCTCATCAAACAAAATGTTGCTGTTAAAGCTGGTCATGGTAGATATAATTTATATAAAGCTATGTAATGTTTGTTTGAAAAATATAACACAGATCATAGTTATTAAAGACAAATGTTTTTTGTATTTAAGCTCTACATCTACTGGTCATAAAAAAAAGTTATAAAGTATGACATTTCAGGAGCTGGGGATCAAACCCCCAACCTTCCGGCTGAGAGATGACCAACTCTCCCACTGAGCCACAGCTGTCCCATTAATTCAGTGTGCTCCTTCATGAACTTGCTTATACCTGTTGGTATGGCAGCTCCTGCTGATGCCAGTGGTACTCTATACAGGTTAGCTGCTGCAACAGCAAAGACGAGTCCACCTCTAAACTCTGGTACAGCTTACTGTACGCCACCCACTTCCTGTTAGTGAGACACACGTGCATGAAATTAAAATCCAAGATTAAACCGAGTACTGTTCAGCTTTTAAATAGATGAATACAGATGTATGCAAAAAAAACAACAACCTGTACACTCCTCTTATGAATCTATCTAGACAACAGTATAATCTCATATAGTCACATGGTGCTTACGCCAGGTCCTGAAGAAAAGGTGAGAGGTCATTCTGCGTAGCATAGAACTCCAGCAGGGTCTCAGCCTCGCCGCATAGTGCCCCTTTCCACGGAGCTGAACTCTAAGAGAGACCAAAGAACACAAGTTAAGGGAAAACAAAAAAAAAATCAAGACTTTAAATAAGATTTTCACCAGCCCTTTACCTTCTGCTTGGAGATGTAAGCCTGAACAAACTGCTGCAGAATCCCACAGTAGTTGATGTAAGCACTACGACCGGCACTCAGCGTCCCATCTCTCTGACACCCACAAAGAAAATAATCCAGATTTTAAAATGTTGGAAACAGAAACATATGAAACAACTGCTTTACATATTCAAATATATGCAGAAAACATGCTTAATTGGGGTACGAATGGCCCCAAAAAGTAATATGGGAGGCAGGTCCCTTAAGTATCGGAGTCTCCCACCGTTAAACCATGTGCAAGTGTGAGTCAATAAAGGCAGACCTCCATAAAAGAGAGGGCTTAAAAACTTTCTTTTAAAAAAAAAAAGAACAGTTAGGGATGGGTCAGGCAGCTCCTTGTTGTGCTGCTACAGGCTAAACAGTGAGGAGGGACTTGATACCGAGAGCTTTTTCTCCACATGTCGATGTTAACCATTGTTACTCGTGTTTTTTGCCTCGCCCAAATATTTCTCCTCTCTCTATTGGTTTTTAATGTATATGGAAAGCTGATAAGAGACAGGACATGTGCGATATGAGAGAGGGGATGACAGGCAGCCTGTAGTTGGAATCTATAAAAAAAAAATGTTTTTACAATGTCCGACATTTCATATAGGCTATTCTGTGAATATAATCAAGAGATAATATGGTGTTACAGGATGGAAAAGCACTTTTACCTCTTTATGGATGAACTGGAGATTCAGGTGGCACTGGCCGCGATCAGGATAAGTCTCTGTTCTAGGCTCCAGATTGTACCAGTTGTCTTCAGTACAGGGAAGATCCTAAATAAGATGTGACAGATGGTAACAAGACTGGGATGACATTGTGAGGGAAGAGTGAAATAGCAGATATACAAATATAAACACCTACTACCTTTAGTTTAATGACAACATTTCCCAAAAAGTCATCTGTGCCTTTCTCCTTTTTGGCCTCCTTGATCATCCTAAACATGTAACACAGGACAAAGTTTAAATGCCTGGATTGGTTTACTGCTTGTATGAGAGTCACTGAGAGAGCACAATACCTTCTCAAACTGTTGAAATTGGATTTGATGTCCTCAAGTTTCTGAGAAAGTGAAACCTCTTCGTCCTTATCCCTAAAACAAAAACAGTGCTGTAGTGGAGACAGAGGAAGATTTAAAAGCAGGCAAAGCAGAGCTCCAGATTTTCTTCTCACCACATCTCCAAGTGAAAGCTCGCACCAGTGATGTCTTCAAACTCTCTAAACCCAAAAGAAACAGTCGTAAGTATCACATTTCAGCCTGGTTGACGTTGTTCATAAAACCACAAATCTAAACTCACAGTATGAAGGTTTGGTTCCAGATGGGGTTCAGAGTCTGCTTCTTTATAACTGTTTGGCAGATTTTATCATCAGATACAGCGTCCTTAACAACAGATTTACAGGGCTTTGCTCTGGACCTGCGTGTTCGACTCTCCTCCTCATCCTCCAGGATGGTCAGCAAGCAGTACGGGTCACTGAAACCTGCTCAAAACACACAAGAGATCAGCAATAGATACCAGTCATAGAGTGCAGGGACAGTTTGGCATGTTATCATAACTCAGAGACTGCAAGAGATTACACCACAGAAAGGCAAATCAAAAATCACAGACAAAGTTGACAAGGGAAGAAAAACATGTTGATATGCTTTAGGCAAAGGCAAATGGAACAAACTCAGTAATGTATCTACTACTGGGATATTCTCTTAGAGAATATTAAAGTTATTTCTTGTGATTTCGATTTTTCTCTTCGATTAATCTTTAGACTAAAATATTATCTATGACATTTTTACTAGCAATATTAAAGGGCCCGACCGATATGAGATTTTGGTGCAGATACAGATATTGATGTTGGGGAGAGGAAAAATCGGCCGATATCTTTCTTAGATCTATGTTTGATCCGTATAGAGATATGTTTAGCCATACACATTTATTGAATTTATCCCTCAAATGCAGTTATCAAACACTTGTGGAAAAGATATACAGTGTAATGATGAAAAGTAACATAAACGTGCATCACTGTTTGACACTCTGGAGAGCGATAATGCTTGTTGTAATCCATTTAGCGTTTCCATTTACCCTATGCTGGTGAACGAGAACTGCTAGTGTAAGTCAGTTCTACTCAAATTAAATACTATATGTCTGGTGAATAAACCTAGTAATATCAGCCCATATCAGCGATAAACTTAGCTGATACCGATAGTCACTATGCTAACATCGGCTGATATTATCGGCTAGCCAATTACTCGTCAGGCTCTAATATTAACCACAATCCTCCAGCTCTATACCTACAATGGGCAACTTGACATTATGTTCTATTAAGATGTGAGGCTTTGTGAAAAATGGTACTGTAGTTAGAATCGAAAGCAAAAAATGATGTTCCCAGTACTATATCAAACCACTACTCACTCTTTTTTCAGAGTTTCGAAGCAAGTTTTGGTTCTCTATTATTGTAAGATTTCAGGAGAAGTGTTTCTAGGTAGTCAAATACCTTCTAACAAATAATGGTCCCAGTACAAATGCGATTTATATAACACCACCTGCCTTTTTTTTCTCGACATATTGAATCTGCATCGGTCTACGCAGTCGGTGAGAGGAATCTCTCTGATTGGCTGTTCAGAGGTTTCATTTCTCTCCAGCTCTCGACACAGTTTCAGGAAAGCCCCTTGAGCAAGTCGCTGTAGACTCCATGCTTTCACCCATTAGTGTGGATTCTCCTTTTTTGTCACCTTCTTTTCTTTTTCCACTAAAAGACCAAGAGCTGACAACGCCAGGTCCATTTTCAACTTTTTATCAGACATTATTCTCGATTAGTACCTACAATACGAGTGGTGCACGACAGCGGTGTGCAAATGGCCTTCTCGTATCATGGAGAGTTATAACCTCTCACACATGCGCAGAACGTACGTGGTGGTTGGCCGTCGGCTGTCGTCTTTGCGGTACGTTCAAGTGCAACTTTTCGGTCAAGACAAAGGCGACTTTTTTGTCGCCACTAGTTTGTCGTCTGCTTGTTGTGTCAGGGCCTTAATATATTCTATACATAAACTGTTGAGATGCCCAAAGCCATAAAACAACAAACCAACCAACTGACGTATTGTTGCATATTTAAATGAGCGCCAGTCATCACATTGTTGAAGAATACGAGCTGCATGGTCTGCAGAGGTAAAGCCAGAACTCACCAGTGACGTCTTTTCCCAGGATTCCCTTTGCTTCCTTTACTGTGGCCATCAGACAGTACACTGGGGGCTGTAACAGTAAGGCAGTTATTTAGTTGTTCTGGTATCAAACAGCCACATTCTGCTCAGTAGATGAGATCATTTTTTCCACTGGAAAACTAAATGGTGGAAGTTAAAGATGAGCGATGTAAGAGAACAATAAATACAGTAGATATTGGGGTCTTTCTTTTCTCACCTCCGTGCTCTTTACTTTCTCGCTCAGACTGCTGTGCTCTGACTCTGTCATAGTGAAAGCCTGGTAGGAAAGAAAGAATAAAAGACAACAACACTCTTAGTCATACTCGAACACAAACACAATGTGGAGTTAGTGGTTGAGGTGTGTTCAGATTTTTACCTCCTTGATGTACTGGTGAAGTTGGTCATCTGTGTAAACCTCAGTTGATGATGAGTAACCCATTTTATGAGCGATAGTGTACAGCAGCTCTTTATACATAGGCTTCAGCTTTTATCAGAAATAAAAAGTGAGAATTTAATTTAAAAAAAAGATTCAAAAGAAGTGATATACAGTATGTTATGGTATGATGATACCTCATGCTCCTTGTGTTTCCGTGCTTTCTCTTCTGGGTTTTCATCTTCCTTTAAATCCTGACAGAGAAAAGCGATATATTTGGCTGACGGTTCTGTCAGAAGCACGAGATAAATTAAGATCATCTGCATATAAACTGAGGTATAAGTTCACAGAGCGTCACATACCCTCCTTTTTGGCATTTTCCTCGTCAACCCCAGTTTACGTACATGGCCAGGAGAAAACTAGGAACAAGAAAAAAAAGTGAGCCATTACAAACACACTTTTCAGTACAAATATCAAGAACACAGTAAAATACAATTGACTAATTTTCCAAAGCATGAAATAGTCTGAATGTATTTTTGTTATTTTATTAACAGCCATTACGTTTAACTGATTTGATACAATATAAAACTTTGATTCAAACATAGCTGGGGCTGCGTAATCCACTTGTAGAGACTTAATGTTCACTGTAATGGATTACACAGTTAAAGGATGTTTTACACCAAAAGATATGTTTCGATATCTCAACAACTTTTATTAAGATATTTTAAGCAATTACAACAAACTCAGAAACACATGCCAAGATATTATGTATGATACGATTTGGTACAAAATGAAACGATACGAAGCGCTATGAAGCGATAGGATATGATTCGCTGCGATATGATACAAAGTAATGCGATGATAAGGGATACGATGCAAAGTGATATGATGTGTTGTGATAGGATACAATAGGATAGGATACGATATACCTTATCCCTTATACCCTTAGGGAAATGTGTCTCAGACTCCGGTGCTGCACACATGTGGCTGCCTCTATTCATGGCCCTCAGAGGATGGATCCTACTGAACTTTCTTCGAGCACCACAGCCCTACCCACAGGTAAAAGTTTGACCTCCTCAAGAACAATATCTGTAAATCTCCTACAACGATCGATTAACCATACACATCCAAACCAAAGAGGGCCGGTGCTGAGTGGAGCAAAAAAGTCACTTAAAACAAAAAAAGAAAGACGGATCGCAAACTACAGGGCTCCAATACTCCAGAAATGTATTTCACCACAACATTTTTTACAGTCACAGAGCCCAAAGGGTGACGCCTAATGGTCTTTCTTCTATGGGAAAACCATCAGTTTGACATTTATGTTTTGAAGATCAATGTTTGATTACCATTGAATAGTTATTTATGTAACTTTATGGCCCTCCTGATAAATTATATTTCCTTTATTTTGTCCAAAACTTTGGTGTTTGACCAAATACCTCAGAAAGTAATGACATTCCCTTCAGTGTAAGCTGTACTTTATTTCCAGTGCTCTGAAGCAAATATTAGCTCGCTTAAGATGTTTAACATGGTAACCATCAGCAGGTTCTTCTCATTCATGGACTACAGCATGCAAAGTAAAGCCTTACAAAACTGCAGGCTTTGCTGTGCTTTTTTTTGTTGACATTTCTTAAGAAGTAAAACCAGTGAGCTATTACTCTTTAAAAAATCCATCAAAACACATTTTCTTAACAAAGTACTGAATAATAAATGTGATTTGTTTTACCTGTTTGTGTTTTGATCCATTTTCCTGGAAAACAGAAGATAAAGTTGCTTTTGTAAATACATGGGATTTAATAAAAGATATCAAAGGATGAAGTTCAGGATCAAATCAACAGCAGATATTGAAAAGTAGTCTTCATCCCATCATCACCTCTACTAATACATTTTCATGTACTCCTTAACCTTTCTTCATTTGACTTTTTTTCATTGCTCGGCTTAAGACACAGAGATGTTTCTGACTGCTGATAAGAGTTGCCTGGACTTCCTCTATTACTGATAATGAAAGTGACAAACAGCAAGCCACAACCTGCTAAATACTCAACCCCAAAATAATCACTTGAAAATAAATAACTCAAACCCCAAACTAAAAATAAAGAATACAGCTGTACTCCACCATATCACACATACACAGCTTACTGTTCATTATGTCATCTGCATATATCACTGTTTGAACAATCTGTAATATACAGCATGCTCAAAATGTGGCTCAATTTATAGCCAATTGCCAAATAAACAGCAAGAGTGTCAACTGTCCACAAATACAACATACACCAGTACATGCTGGACATATGATAAATATGATCCATCCAGCATCATCTGATCCACTCATACCTCTAAAATAACTGTGAATCATTGTCACAGCATCTTGAAATAACTACTTGGATAATGTGAGTCACTGTTTGAGATTAGGGTTTTCCACAGTTGAAGCCCATAAGTATTTAACAGTTGGGGTTTTTCCCCCAGCACCACAAACAAAATAAAATAAAAAATATAACTTTAAGCTTAAATCCTGAAATCCTGTGCAGATATTATAAAACATTACAGAAACAAACAAACAAAAAAGAACAAAAGAAGACTTTTAAAATCCGCAGCATCATTACTTTGGTCATCAACACGGCGTTATCTTAACTTTATGGTTAATAACAGGCACTGAGCAAAACGATAACAAATATTTTGTAGAAAGTAAAGGGCACACAGTACATACCTGTTCAGGTGTTTGCAGCAGATTGTTGTCTTTGGGCTCCATGTTACTTGCCATTTTGATGCGACTGTCAGACAACCATACTCCAGCCTGGTACCCTGATGTGCTCTATGCGTGTGACATAGGGAAGCTGTGTGTGCAATGTGTTTCTATGAGCTATAACACGGAAGCCGGAAGTGTTCACTTCCTGTTCAAAGTGGCAACGTCAATATGTGTGACTTATGACTTTTTCTCATGCAAAATAACAAGCATTTCACTCCTGTATTTGTTCAAATGCAAAACCCACAAAACACACAAACACACACACTCACACTCACCAGTTACTCAAAACCAACGGACAAACTAAATCTGTTTATCACCTTCAGCCCAGACACAACTGGTTTTGATACACTGTTTGCATCAACACACTGAATCTCATGGTTGATCTAAATCTTGGGTACAAATCTCCTGTGGTACGATGATCTGCAGCTGAATGAGGTTTATGAAACAGAATGTAACATGAGGTTGTGCAAAGCAGTCCAGCTGTGGGCCGTGTATTGTTAGCTGTGAGCCATTATCCCATTGAAAAGAGTATTTACTCCCTGACTCCATGTCACTCTACTCTACCAAGAGTTAGTGCTTGCTGCTCTAATATGTATTTACAGAAGACTGTGTCTATCACTACAACTGTGGGCGAGTTATGTCACTACTAATATCTGCGTATGCAAACCTTGAACAGTTTTCCTGTTATTTCAAAAACACTGCATTTCAAGAGGGCCATGAGTTTATTTGCATTGCAGGAAAATTAGATGATAAGATAAGGTGTTGAAAGTCACAGCATCTGAGTTCATGATTCAGCAGATTTGTAAACTATTTGATATATTTTTATCAAATTAACCTGGAGTTAGTCTGCTCCCAAACACAAGCCTCAAATTTTCTGACTATTAGTAGACAATGATGATAGTTACATCATTTACATCATTGTGTGTGTGTGTGTGTGTGTGTGTGTGTGTGTGTGTGTGTGTGTGTGTGTGTGTGTGTGTGTGTGTGTGTGTGTGGAATAGACAGACAAAGACCTCCAGTATTGTTTGCCAACCCACACCATGAATGTGCATCTTGTTGCATCTTTCACAAGCATGCGGGTACTTTTGCAACCTGACCGCTCTCCTTTCTTGACTCATTCTGAGAAGTGCTGTTCTTTACTGTAAATGCCTTATAATAACCAAGAAATCATTGTATAACAAAATAACTTTCAGGAGCATGGCCTATTGGCAAATTGTTTGTTCGTCATTGATTGACAAAAAAAAGTATTGTTATGTTTTCATGTAAATCATCTTGAGCAGATCATCTGTCTCTTGAATAAATTAGATTCAAACAGTAAAGATGTCTCTAAGCAATAGGAGGTTTTTTTGTGGATAGGCCTATTATAGATGTAAATCTCAACAAAACAGATGCACGAACACACATTCAGTAAAAATAAACCCACAGCAGATGCAAGAAGTACAAATTCTGATAAAAAACACAGATTACTGTAACACATGTTCTGCAATTTTAAAGAAAGTTGATTATACATAGTATATAAGTATTTTCAAGCCTAAGCAGAAATAAAACAGGGATATTTGCGACCAGACAAATTAAAAACAAAAAAATCAAAAACTGCTTTCACTGTCTTTTATCTAATTGTGCTTCCCATGTCAGGCAGTGATGTCCTACTGAGACTCGGTCCATCCGGTGATTTAAGGGAAGAACCCTCTAGAAACTTCTCTAAATTTAGTGGTTTCCATACACAATCATCTTTAAGAGAATCTCAAAATCAAAGAGGGACATTGTATACCAACTTGTTGATTTTAACATTCACATACATTTCCCTTTCACCGTTAAATAGTTCCTTGAACAGTCAACACATCGTTTTGTACGGTGTGTGACGTCACGACATGGGCGTGGGGAGAGGCAGGTGCAAACAGCGAGACACAGACAGGAGGACCATTTTCACAACAACCCTTATCACCGCACTGGTGAACGCCGACAGAGGTTGCGAAACAGGCCTTGCATTTTGCGTTTTCTCATAGAGGATTAGCCTTTTAATTGCGTTGTTGTCGCTGCTGCTTGGACAGTGTGGAGGCCCGTCGAAATGACTCTGAACCAGAACAGCTCGGAGTCCGGCGGAGTGATCATCAACAACAGTGAAAGGTAACGGGTAGCATGGGGTTGCTAAGGAGCTAGCTAGCAGTCCCTGGTAACCAGACTAATAACACAACTTCACTCTAAAATCATTTAAAGTTGAAGTCATTTTGGCATGTTATGTCATCACTGTTGTTATCCACAGCAGGCTTCACGTGTGTGTAATTGTTTGCCTGGGTAAACGTCATGTAGTGGTGTTAACAACAGTACCTTCATGGCTGTATCGTGCTGCTGCATTACAAGCTACAGTCTGGCCTCTTCTACTACTACTCTTTTACAAAGGAGCGCCTTCATTTCTCTACACTTTAGACCCAAGTCATCACAGATGTTATCAATCAACATTAAGGAGTGTAATGTTAAACCCATTACATGTCACCCACAACCAGTAAGCTCTGTCAATAGATGGCATGTAAGCCTAATCCATTTACCATAGTACCATTTACTGACTTGAAACAGATGAGCCATGTTTAGTAACTGGACTGTTGCACAATCACCCAGTTATCTAATTAATTAAGCTGTTAAATCCAAGATTATGAAAGTAGGGTATGAGTCATAATGTCAATGAAACAAAATCAATACATTATTTAGATATTTGTTATATTATCAATGCGAACATTCTTTATCAGACTATATTATTTATCATATATATATATATATATAGTACATATTTTGGGTGTATCATTTCATTGTGTTCTTGTGTCTCATTATGTCACCAGTCTGTTGATGAACTATGATAACGTAGAGCTGGTGTTCTGTGATGCCGACCGTCTTCCCGAAGCCTTCAGAAAGAGCAAGAAGGGCAGCATCTACCTAACTCCGTACAGGGTGAGAGATGAGACTCCATTGTCCAATTTGTTATTTAGCCGCCCCATGTGTGCATACTGCTTTTTGACATTTTGCGTCATTTGGTGATTTTGACATAGCACTAGTAGCTGTGTTGTTGTTGTTGTATTCTCCCAGGTGATCTTTGTGGCTAAAGGGCGAGATGCACTGCAGTCCTTCATGATGCCCTTCTACCTTATGAAAGGCTGTGAGGTCAAGCAGCCTGTGTTAGGAGCCAACTACATCAAAGGCACTGTCGGCGCAGAACCCGGAGGTAAGAGCATGGGTGTGTCTGCAGGTTCGTGACTGTACTGGGTCATCCTGCTGGTGCTTGATCATGCAGTATCCCTTGTCAGTTTGTTCATCGCACAGTAATTACACGGATCGCTCCTTGTGTTATCTCTCCTGCAGGTGGCTGGGAGGGCAATGCTACATTCAAGCTAGTCTTCGCTGCTGGAGGAGCTATAGAGTTTGGCCAGTACATGCTGCAGGTCGCAGCTCAGGGTATGTATGGGAGGCCCTTCTGACTTTTAATCAGTGTTAGATGTTTTAGATATAAGCTGCTCATTTCTTTTTGGTTTTAATGAAAAGAGAAACATATCTATTATATTTACAACAATTGTGACTCCTCTCTCTCCTGCCACGCGTCCTGCAGCTTCAAGAGGTCAGCCGGTGACCTCAGGGTTTGATGGATGCCCCTACATGGCCAATGGGGCTTATGCTTACCCTCCTCCCCCTCCTGCTAACGGGATGTACCCTGCCGGACCTCCACCTGGTTACTCCTACCCCAACCCTCCTCCCCCAGGTAGGGGCTGTTATAGTTGCTAGAACTATCAAAACCACTTTTGAGTTCTTGACGCAAATCTCCTTCAGAACGTGTGAAAGTGTTGCACTACATTTGGACTTGTATGTAAGTCCTTTTTGCTGGTTTTGTCCAGGTGGATTCTACCCTCACCCTCCAGCGTTTGATGCCTCTGCTGGCTACATACCTCCACCTCCTTATTCTGCTCCTCTGGGCCAGCAGCCCCCACGTGATCCAGACCTCCCCTCATCAGTCGCAGGTGGGCCTCCATAGACAAACAAAAAAAATCGCTGCTAGTGTAAATAAAGATGAAAGTGGAAAGAAAATAGAGGGTTTGAATCCTGTTTAAGAATCTTACTGTTAAGAGGAAAAACCGTCTTTTTAACAAGCAGGTGAACATCTGTCTGCCTCAACTGGGTGGGCTGAAAGAGTGGGATTGAGGGAGAGACACAGCGGAAAAGCAAAAACAAAAAAAAACAGATAAATCTCACAATGCAATTAATACAAGTATTTGTCTTCATACTGGAAATAAAAACTAAATTAATGACAACATGAGTACGAGTAATAAAATGGTTTTGAAGAAATAATTCAGTTTCATCTTACATCATCTTCCACTGGTATCACATTACAGTGTTATGACTAAACGTGTATAATACCGTCTACATATTGCTGATCATAATGCCGTATCATACTATTATCATAATCCCTTTATTTGTTACATTTTTATTGGATAGGTCAACTGAAGAGAGACAGGAAATGTTAGGGGGAGAGAGTTGGGGACGACGTGCAGCAAAGGACTAAGGTTTGATCCGAACCTGCGGCCGCTGCGACGGGGACTGTAGCTTCTGTACATAAGGCATGCAACATAACCACAAGGCTATCCGGGGCCCCGTCATCATAATGTCTTTAAACAGTTCAAAATCCAATGAAACCCAATTTTCAAAATCAGATACGCCTTGACTAAAAATAACTTGACTAATAAACTAGGGACTAAAATGCTGAATGAAGTAATGGCGGGTAACAGATTGGACTAACTGTTCAGCTCTTATTAGGACTTTTGAATCACTAAAAGCTGCAACTTGTATTTATTTCTCTAACAAATGAAGTAATGAAGGGTTTTTTTAAGAGTTTTGTCTTCTGTTAGCTTCAGCAGAACAGTTAATGTAGCAGCACTGATCAACACTTTGATTACGGTGACGTTATACTAAAACATTAGTTTGTTAATTGTCAAACATTGGCCATATCTTGATAAATGTGAAAAAAAAACAAAAAACATGATGGTCCATTTTTTGGTCTTGAACTTGAAAACACTGTCAACAACTTCTTACGTTCTTCCTTAATGCGAGGAAATCTATCTTTATAGAAGATATGTTTGAAAATCAAAGATAAAGTTGTGAGTCATTTACTGGTTAAACTTGTGGTAAATGTCTTCATAGTATTGTGACATTGCTCTAAACTCAAACCTTCGGGATTGGCTGATGTCTGTGTTGTAACAATTTGAGGAGAAAACCCCTTCTTATGTTGGCCTGTGTTTCCTCTTCCCCTCCTAGTTACACCAAACGTCCGGCCTTGATTAGCTGCAGGGTTTTCATACTGCATACCCCGCTAACAACAAGTCAGACGGTTTTTAATGAATGTCCCCCTCTTCTCCCTTTCTCTTTCCCAGCCGAGGCCAAAGCAGCCGAGGCAGCAGCGAGTGCGAGCTGTGCCACACTGCCGCCTACACATGTGTACCTGCCACAGGTGAGCTTCCCTCCATTACTCATTTCATGTCAAGTGGTTTATCCATGGCTTTACATTAATATTTACAGTTTAGAGGAAATTGTTGATTATAAACGTATGTGATTAGTAGAATATTGTAAAAGACAACCCACTCTAAATGTAAGATTTCTATCTGTTTTCTTGAGTCTAAGGCAGGATCAGAAGGTTCATGAAGCAGTGTCACACATGGCAACAGCCACGTTAAAACAACCAACAGTGCATCCCCTTATTGTTGAGCTCCATTAAAAACAGAGCTCAGATGCTAAGACATGGAGCCTTGAGTAAATGTTTTTGTTCACTGTGTTCTGTACAACTGTAGAGAGTATTTTAATTTATACATATGACCCAAAATTGACCCTGTTTTTATGTTGACATGTTTGGACATTGTGCTCCGCGCAATAAGGTCCCTGCGCCCTGCCAAGCTGAGCTCAGCGCAAGGTCTCGCTTGACATTCTTGCGCGCTGCACTGAAGTCAACCATTTTTCAACTTGGGCGCAGCGCTCCGTGAAGTCACATCCTCGCGTCCAAAAGGGGGGGGGGGGGGGGTAGGGGATCAAAAAACGGTGTTCCACTTCCCTGAGCTTTAGTTTACAGACCTACCAGAGAGGAATATGAAGTTTGAAAATAAATGTCCAACAAGTTGGGGCGTACCAGGTGTGTTTAAAACAGCAGCAGAAATGTGTGTCGTGCTTGTGAAGTGGTCGTTATAGAGCTGCCGTTACTGGACGGGCCTCAGGTCATGTCGGGCCCTGAGGGTTTCATGAACACACACCCTCTCCTCCCTTCATGCTCGTCTCCTCCTTCCTAGCAGTAGAAAGATCAGAGCTTTCTACTGAATAGTGGACAATACAAACATACTGTGCATCCAAAAAGTCCCTACCGGTATTTCCCCGACTATCGTTTCTGTCATCCAACAAGGCGCGCCGTTGCTTTTTACTCGTGTGCGCTCCCCTTCTGTTCTGAGCTCTACTCCACGGCGAGCGCAGCGCACACCGCATCCTATCTGAAAGGCCCTTTAGGGATTGTTTCCATGTCAACCTGTAATAAATATGAAAATAACTCTGTGCTGTGAAAACTTCAGACCCAGTTATCAGAAAAGTCAGTCCACATCGAGTGCTGAAACTTTTGGTGTCAAAGGCTGCATTCACACCGCTCAAGTGTGACTCAGATCAGATTCTTTTGTTATGTCAAAGTGGACAGCACAGGTCACTTGATATCACTTCTTTTCAAATTAGATTTGGCCACTTCCATAAGTGGATTCCTACAGGAGTCTGAATCGAGAATGAAGGCTTCAGAGTGAATGCAGCCAAAGTCTACAACGGCATTTGACAGTTGGACTGGACTTTCATGTCCACTTACATATACTTGCCATTTAAGGCTTTGTTGTTAGCAGAGTTGCTCACCCTAACTGCAAGACAAAATTTCTGCCATCTTGCCATTTATATTGAACTACTGCCGTGGCAATTACTTTATTAGGGCTGAAGAGATTTTTTTTTAACTACCGGTAGTAAGAATGGATTATTTGAAAACATCTTTGTCTCTAACCATGACTGTTGTTTCTCCGTAGGACAAGCCCCCTCCATACTCTCCTCCAGAAGACAAGAAGAACCAGTAGACCCGCTCCAGCTCCTCATACTCCTCTCTCGGTCTCCTGTAATCTCTATCCTCCTGGATCCCCTCATTTCTCATTCCTCTAACAGATTCCCTCTCTTTTTTTTCTCCCTGTCCTCCTGACAACTCATTCCTTTTGGTTCCAGTTTTCTCCTCATTCCAATGCTTTACAACATTTCCCATTCCTTCTAATGATTCCTATAATGTAACCAGCTTCGTTCTCTATAGAAGCACCTTTACTCGAGGCAGTTTAGAAGTATTGGTAGCAATCTTTGAGAGAAAAAAAAGAAAGAAAAGAAAGTGGGTCAGACTGACGTTGTTAGGTTTCGGGGGCTTTTTCAATGTTGATGACAAAAACTTTGTAACCTGAGCAGCTGTAATACAATGACTGGCTGTGAGAGAGTCCACCTATACCCCCACATAAAACCATAGATTCAGCTATATTGTGAAGCTCACTCTAACTTTCTATGGCTGTCTATGAAGCTACATACAACCAGATGATGTGAATTAATTTGCTAATCCATTCCGAGGTGATCTGAATGCAGTATTTTATTTTTCTATAATTTGTGTACAGGCTTTTAATATGTAGACTTTTAAAAAAAAATGCGATATTTTCTCAAGAACACAAAGCTAGAGGAAGAAAAAAAAAAAAGCTTTTGTAAACAATGCTGACTGCAAGGAGGCCGTGTCTGCCTCGACACGATGAGGACCACAAAGATTAGAGCAGTGAAGCCCTGATCCAGGATTAGGGCAAAGTGAAGGCGACCAGGGCAGTATAGGAGGGACGGACTGCCAGGAAGGATTAAGAGCAGTCACCCAATGATGTCACTTCCGGTTGTGTCATGCCTCTGAACATTCAAGAAAACACACGGTCAGACTCGCAGCAAGCCTGCTTCACCTTTTGATTTGAATCGAAACTCTCCATCTGAGGTCAGTCCTTCAAGCTGATCTAATCACCTCAGTATGTGAACATTGTGTCCTCCCTCTGTGACTCTTCTATATACTGTATCTGTGGCACATCTGTGGCTGATTCTTTGCACTTTCAGAATGCTATGCATCAGGCTCCTCTTTGCTCTGTCATGGCTGTGTGTAAAATAACAACAATAATAATAATAATAAGGCTCTCTATTTATTTCAAACTAATTTATTGAACAATTCATGTAAAATGGCTCAACTATGTAAACCAAAGCATGATCTCTACTAATGCTTGTACGCATTGGATTGGATTTTATTAAATTGATCTTGATTCATGTGAACAAGAATGGCTGTCTTTATTTCTACACAGTGGACTGTTTATAAGAAGTGGACGTTGCTTTGTCTTGAAAGAATGGTTAGATTTAGAGTGAAATTAGATGGTAAAGCAGAGTATGCAACCTGTTACAGACCGGTCACTGCTATTGAATCTTCAATGATGGAGCCGTTTTCTGACACTTCAAACAACAGTTTACAAACCAATGGTTGACGTCACCGTGCTACGTCCACTTCTTACACTCAGTCTGTGTTCCCCCCCCAACATTAATGGATTCCCACTTTGAACACAGAACAGTGCAACAGCATACTTTACATAAACCTATTCCAGAGTCGGCAGGAGGGCTTATGTTTTATGTCTTTAGGCTCAAGCAGACTGGGAATGTGCTTTTTCCCCTTCTCAGAGTCAGTAGTTCTTTTCTGTGCTTCCGAATAACTTGTGCAAATCCACAGCAGTTTCCCCAAAGACCGATGATGCACCTCAGTGCTCTGAGGGACATGGCCATGCTTAAGTGCTTGTGATTCAAAAAAAAAGGGGGGGGCCAGTAGTGTAGCGGGTAGTGCACACGCCTCATGTAAAGAGGCTTGAGTCCTCGACAGCGGCCGGCCCGGGGTACAAATCCAACCTGCCCATTGCCCAACCATTGCCCACTCTCTCTCTCTCCCTCCCCGGATTCTGTCTCTAAAAAAAAGGCATAAAAAAAGCCCAAAAATAAATCTTTAAAAAAAAAAAAAGGTTAAAACATTTGTACTGTACAGCAGATTCAATCACAACACTGTCAGCATCACAGCTTCTAGATTGTACAGGCGGGGTCTTCGTGCATCCACACAAACATCCCAATATGATGTGACATTTTCACTTCTGTTTTGTCAGTAGTAATGAACAGCCCGCAGAGATTTAGTTTCACCTACATTGTTCATGGTTCAACAGAGGGGGGGAGGGTGTTATATTTGTAACAGCAAAATGTCAAATAAAATGATCATGTTCAACGTACCCTGCAGAAACTTAATGTCTATACACATAAAAAAAATAAATGATTAACTGACTCCCATTTTTATGTGGCTCGAATCCCAGAGATTAGATAAAATAAATGAAGAGCAAAAAAACAACAAGCCAAGTATAACCCAGGAAGAGTGCCAGATTTCCTGACCTCTGAGACGAGCGATTCCTCACGTACAACTTTTCAAATATCTGTGAAAAATGTCCCAACACTCTTACACTTTAATGCTGCACGGACTTACACAAGAGCATAAACTGTGTGGCCCAGGTAGAGTTTGGATCTATTTCCACCTCCATGTTAGAGAAATGGGACTAGATTAAAAAAAAAACTGAAGTGGTCAACACGTTTGATTCCAGGAGGAACTAAGCCTTATGGCACGCTTGCCATGATAAAGAAGTTGGATGTGACTCTGTATTTCTACTGTTTCAGTGAAGCTTAAGCAAGATGGTTAGCTCAATTGTTAGCGCTCAAAGACTGGGGAAAGGGAAGTAACAGGCGTGTTTCTGTCCAAAGGCAACAAATGTTGATGTAAGAAGGGAAAAAAGCCCAAAGTGTAAAAATGTCAGTTTTTTTTTTTTACAAGATTATGTGTCAGAATATTTCTGGCTGGGGTTACTTTTTGAATTCTCCACTGATTGCTACTAGTTGCCAGGCAACAAGATGCTGAACATGTGAATTAGTGATATTTGTTAGCACTGGTGGTACCGGACTAATATAACCAGTATTTATGCTCAGCTAACCAGTTACAGTTACCAGTAACAGGGGAAATCTGACGTTTGTGCAACACAAGTCTGCAGGACGTACCTTCACCTCTCAAAGAACCTGAGCCACACACAGTGCTCTGTGTCTGGAACAATTCAGGAATGTAATGCAGAAGCTGCCAGGGTAGAAATAGTGCTTTTGTTTTTTTTAACACAGTGCAAACTGATACCTCTGAACTGCTCATGAACTCCTTTTTAAAAGCATACTTTTAAATGAAACCCTGCCATGTCATAATTAGTCATACGCCTGTAAGCCACCCTGAAATATCTGCTCACCGTCTTGCAGGAACACGAAGTGTCCCAGTTGTTCAAAGAGGAGTGAAAGTAAAAGCAGAATAATCTGACACACTGAGGTGAAGAGATTGTTCAATCTCTAACTGAATGCAGACTTGATCATCTAAAATCTAATGTGCGTCATGTCAACTTTGAGAACAAAACAAAACAAAGTAGTGTTTTCCTCTGAAGTGTTCTAATTGTTGAATCTTAAAAAGGGTTAAAAGAAGCAAACAGTTGCTTTTAGCAATTTTCCTAGAGCTAGGGAAGTTTTTCAAAATGTATTTTTTTGTTCAACAGTCAACGGCTCTTCATATCCTCTCATGTAAGACATGGGAAAGCTACAAATACTTCTTTTAAGAAGCTCTCACAATAGGCAGTTATGAAAATAGGTGGCAATAAAATGTTTAGACTGCATCTCTGTAGAATCTCAGTTCTTGCCTTACAGACAAAGAGCTTGTTACCATTTCTTTAGCTATGATATTACATGGAGTAAGGTGAAGATAGTCCGTCGGGGGGAGAAAGCCCTTCACAGTCACTTCTTCATTCAGGCAGTCATTGTAAAGAAATAGAAGATTAAAAAATGTCCTTGATGTTAAAGGGATATTTTTCAACATTGAGTCAACTAGTGCCCGTGTTTCATAGTGCTTCTTATTTCTCCTTCCTTCCCTTTTCTTTCTGAGTTAGCTCATGTGGAGCAGAGGGTTATGCTGACACCCTCTCCTATCCAGCAGGCTGGGAACAGCTCCTGGGTGAAGGCACAGTGGAAGGCGTGCAGCCTGGTCTGCCCGTCTCCGTAGTACGTGAGCGTCCCGGCTTCATAGTCCAGCAGCATGCCGATGCGGCTGTGCTGGGAGTGGCTGACCAGAGTCTCCCTCCGGCCGTTGTGCCAGGCGCTGAGCTGATGCTCGTCCAGCTGCAGACTCCAAGACAGTTCGTTCATACCCACCATGCACCTCTTGCCCTTCTCCTTTCGCGGGATGGTCTCATAGGTTACCTGGTGAGAGGTGGGAGAGGATGTGAGTGGTGTGCAGCAGAAAGGTAACAGGATGCTGTCTACAAACATTAGAATAGATTTTTGTCTCACTCCATTTTTCCTGACCATCAGCCAATCAAATCAATAAGGTTTGAAAAAAATAATAAAAATGGTTGATTACTTCTAAACTTTTTGACGCCACATGTTTCAAAACGATACAATCTACATTACTCTAATGATCAATAGCATTGCTTATATTTTTTTGTAAAAAACTGGCGCACACAGAAAAGAGAGAGAGGACTGTCTAAATTGCACAAATATGTTGCAAATGCATTTGTGCAATTCAGACTGTGCAGAAACGTGCCTGAGTTTTTGGGGAAATTAAAAACAAGGAAATACCCATTATTAGGTGTGTAGGACTTATATTTTTCTAGCCATGATTTTATAAAAAGGTATTAATATTGTTTTACTAATCAAATCTGGTGTCGTAACAACCCTACAAATTAAAGCTTACTTCTGCCTCCAAGTCAAACTGATTGTTACACCGGCTATAGAAAACAAGGTTGGCAAAGTCTGCAAACTTTTATGCATGTAAGAATTTTCATTTAATTCACTGCCATTTCTCTCAGACACACTGTCATCAAAAAAGAATT